>NW_005841996.1:1583664-1597564 GCF_000455745.1 Alligator sinensis
AACCGTCCAATCTGCAAAGCATCCCTGGCTACCTGGGCCCGCGCGCAGGGCCGGGTCTTCCCCCCCCTGCCCAGGTGACCAGAGCATCGCCTCCCAGGCGCCAGGCTTTTGTCTGCAGACAAGGAGCGAGATCCCCGCTGTGAGAGATTCGACAGCAGCCTCTCGGGCTGGCTGAGACAGATCTCTGGAGAGGGGCACCGACGGGGGCATTTCTGCCACAGGGGATAGTCCTGCTTTGAGCAGGGGTTTGGACTAGATGACCTTCTGAGGTCCCTTCCAACCCTCATTTTCTATGATTCTATGGGGAAGGGGAAAGCCACTCATCACCACTGGTGTCCCCAGCCAAGCCCAGGTCTTTACACAGCTGCTCCTTGCTGCCCTAGCTGGAGTGGGGCAGGAGTGGCTGGGATAGCAGCAGTGGTGGGCGACTCTCCTCTTCCTGAGATCAGAGATAGAGAGTGGGAGGGGGAGAATTGGAGGGGGAGAGAGGTGTTGTAGAGCATGGAGAGAAGGTAAGGAAAAGGGTGCAGAGAGATGGAGAAATGGGGGCAGGGGTTGTTACCTGATGTAGGGACTTAAAAAAAGTCCCCAAAGCATGATCTGCCTATGAAACCAGAAATTTGCTTTAATAGTATTTGAAACTATTTATATTAGATTTATTTTTGCAGAACACCTAAGGAAGCAAGAGTTTTGTGCAAATATACACTTTCAGGATGGTTTATGCGAGAAATGTTTCAGAGCCACCTTGTAATTTCTTTCATTTCTTTTCTTCTGTTTAGGAAAGTTTCAGTTGTTTCACCAAGAGTATAACTTCTGTGTGTCACAAAAACCATTCTGGGGGGGAGTTGGTCCAAGACTACTCTGGAATTCATTCATGCAGGAACTCAGAACTACTAATTCTTAACTTGATCAAATATGAAATGAACTGTTTTGACTTTGCGTTGACAAGTAATAAAAGATTTTTTGCTTAATAAAAAACCTCATGCAGTGCTCCTTATAGAAAGAAGAATGTACAGGGAAAAACGTGTGACAGTCACTTATTTATTTCTCACTGAACAGTGCTTGAATAACACAGTGATGAGCAAATGTAAGAACCTGAGTGGAACGTGACTTAGCTAACCTATCACACTCCAAAAGTAATGTAATACAAATATTAACTGATGTGATTAATGTGCACACAACATAGAGATTCAAATATATTTACATATAGGCCCAGATTCTATTCTAAGTTTTCGGCATGTGATTTAGTCACCAAAATGCAATTCCATTCCACCTCGCTCAATTCCTTGAAAAAGCTGGTAATATAAAAAGGTGGACAGATCCGCTTTCCCTTGTTCAGTCTTAAGGGTGAAGTGCAGGGGTTGGCAACCCCCGGCATGTGTGCAGGAGCATAGCACGTGAGGTCATTTTGCTCAGCACGCCATAGCCAGTCAGGGCTCGGGACAGCTACTGCTAACCATGGATTCACAGATTCACAGAAGTTTAGGGCTGGAGGGGACCTCGTGAGAGCATCGGGTCCAGCCCCCTGCGCTGGCACAGAGTCTGGGCTGTTCGCAGCAGGAGGCTATGAGTCCCGCTGCAAGCAGCCTGGGCACCGTGGCAGGCAGTAGCTGCCCAGAGCCTGAGGTCTGGGCACAGCAGTGTGCCCCTCCAAGTGGGGCCACCTGGCAGGGGGTAGATCGGGAGGCAGGGGCAGGTGGTTCTCACCTGTGCAGGTCCACTCCCAGAGCCTGGCAGCAATTACGTGGTGGAGCCTGTGTGCAGGGCCAAATTTCACTTCTGGGTCGGTGTCAGGGAGGGGCTGAGCATGTGTGGGGCTGCAGCAGGTAAGAGGGACCTGGGAAGAGGGGAGGTGGCAAGTGCCAGAGCGAGAGGCCAGTACAGGGGGGTGGAGGTGGGCTCCGCCAGCTACATTGTGGAAAGAGGTGGAAGCTTGCTCTTCATGCACTCTGCTCCGGTGGGATCCTCATCCCCGATCCCCGTTGGGCATATCCTCACCACCAGTGGGTACAGAGCAGCATCTCAGCCAGGGGCCATAGGCAGGTGCAAGCCCCCACATCAGCCCAGCTAGGAAGCCCCTGCATCAGCTGTGGCTTGAGCTTCTATGGCAGCAGCAGCGGCAGCAGGGCTCTGGTAGTTTTCCCCTTTCAGAGCTCCAGGGACGTCAAAAGCTATCTCTTGCCAGTGTGCCTCAAGGCCAGTGAGGGGCCTTGAGCCACAGAAGGTGGAGACCTACTGGGGCAGCCATGCCACCTGTTGCTGCTGAAGCCTTTTTCCCTGCACAGTGGCAGCAACTCCCAACCTGCAGTGAGAGCTCCCTAGGCCTGTCTCTATGCATGCTGAAGCTGTGCTGACCACACAGAGCTGCTCCATGCATTTAAGGGCCCATGGGCGACTGGTGCCTCCTGAGTCTGGGGGGTCATCCACAGGTGCTGCCGTTGGCAGTAGCAGTGGGAACGGTGCTGGCAAGCTCCCACAGGCACTGCCGTCAGGGTCAGTAGCAGGGACAGAGCTGGCGAGCTCCCGCAGGTGCTACCATTGGTGGTGGTGGCGGCCCTGTCATGGGGGGGCACATGCTCCCCCCTGTACCTCCTTACACATCACCTGTGTCAGGGCCTCTGGGCAAATGGCTCATTCCTCCACCGTCCTGCCAGTGCTCACTCTGTTGGGAGCAGGCTTGAAGCCTGTGCTCTCTCATGAAGTCACCAAGGAAACAAAATCGGCCAACTAGGTTTTTCAAGTCATCCCTGCCTGGGGAGGCAACAGCCCAGAGTCACCTCCTGTGCAAGAAAGACTCCCTCTTACAAGTGGTCCTGTTCCGAGATACATGCAGAAACAGGGGTGCATGATGGGGAAGGAACCAGGGCAGCACAACTCTGGCCCTTCCCTCACTGTCCACCCAGAGGCATGTGCACCCACCCCCAGCAATGAGGATTGGGCCCCTTGTGGCTCCCCTGTTATCTGTCCCTGGCACACCTAGTGATGGCATAGGTCATGGTTCGGGAGTTTTTGGCACTCCGGCCAAAAATTTTGCTGACTCCTGTGATAGTGTGGTATAAAAGTAAATGCATTAATGGATTTACAGGGACTTGAACAGGATGGAATAAAATCACACTCAGGTACCAAAGTCCACTTAGAGCCAATTGATGGGCCACATGTACATGTGAAAGCGCTGTATAACCAAATATTTGTCAAAACCAAACCTGTCCATGTATAATTCATAAAGAGAATATATATATAATCATTCATATAATTAAAATTACTTCTCTCCAGAATTCTAGTACCTCTATTGCTTTCATAGATTTCTCAAATGCAATTATCTGTGGTAAAGAAAGTTAGCCACGCCAGACTGTTATGCCCTGACTCAGTCCCACTGAAAACAACAGGATACTTGTGGAATAAAATAAAAAGAGTACTGAATTTGCCTTTTAGGGAGTATATTGTCCTCATCAGATAATTTGTATGTTTCCCTTCTGACACCTTATAGTACCCTAATGCTGTGTGAGTATAAGTGGCACAATGTGTTCCTATACGTTTAATTTTTTATGAAGCCACATTAACTTCTTCTTGTTCTTTAACTTTTTCAGAGGAATTGTACTCTTTTGTGCCTTTATTATATTGTGTCTTAATTCTGCTTACAAAAATGGTTTTAATTTACAATCCAATTTATTTAAATAGGTTGCTTTCAATTAATGTACAAAGCACAGTGGTCCTTCTTTGCATTTTTGACTGAATCAAGAGTCAGGGAATCTAAGTACTTTCGTTATGAATGGAGTCACATATAGGTCAAATCAAATTTGTGGATTAGCAGCTCTTGTCACAAACAGGAGTAGATTTCATCAAAGTGTTAATTCCTAACTGATATGCCATATGTCTTTTTATTTTTTTAATAAAATGTATTACTTGAATACAGATGATATAATTTAAATTCTATCCACCGTACATGCTCACAAATCATACCATGATACTGTTTCTGTATGTCTCAAACCTGTGCCCTTTCTATTAACCACACTAACCTCAAAAGGATCCAATAATATTTCAGTTTTCTTGCTAAATGTATTTGACTGTGTTATGAGCTAAAGACATAGCAACTTAGCCTCACCATTACAGACAGAATCTGTTGCTTGTTGTTTGATTGCCAACAGATTTTATTTGAGAGAGAACTAATGTAGACAGCAGTACTTCCACCAAATGACCTGTAATGTGATTACAGACATTGCCACATCTAAATGGCAGTCAATGTCACAGTATCTATTTCTTGGATAAATGTATGGCAATTTTGGATACTTATTATTGTGATATTATTTAAGCTAAACATAATAAAAAGACAGAGATGATAAATATGTCAATCAGAGGCATGACTCAGTGTTTCCCCAGCATTATACCAACTGTCAGCTAATACTAAGTCTCCATCTGTAGGAAAAGCAGTATCTAAATGTGGCTGTGAAATATACTTCTGGTTAAACCATATTATAACACAAATTATTTTTTGCCAATGTAGACAGAAACAGATTCATTAGAACCATGTTAAAGCACTGTTCTGGCATCAATATCTATTTGAGTTAACTAGTCTCCTCTGTCCTAGCTTTTATATGTACACGCAGGCAAGAATAAATTATATAATAGGGCTTGGCCACAGAGGTCTTATCTAAATTAGGAAAATTGTTACCCATTTTTTGGTGCTGTTGCAGTTTTTTTATCACGTTACCTAACCTTGAGGATGGGAGAAATGCTTACACCTGGAGTGAAATTTTAGCCCCACTGCATGGAAGTTTTGCCATTGACTCCAAGGGATCCAGGCAGAGTCTTCATAAGGGTCTTCAGTCCTGACAACACCTGTAGAGTTGTGCCTATGTTGAACAGCAAGTATTTCCTAGTGTAGGTACAGACAGCTATTTTATGCAGCTGTTTAAATACAGATGTTTTTCTAGTGGCATTATTAGAAGTTAGCCTATGGCCCAGTGTATGAGGATCCAGAACTCAGATTATGTAGGAAGAGTAACACTGGGAAGGGACCTTGCTACTCAAAATTACAATAATTATTCTTTCATAGTCTTGTCTTATTGTCTTGTAAGCTTCACTGATTTCTTAAAATACTCACTGTATGTTTGATTCGTCCCCAGTAGTCCAGCAAGATACAAGTTATTTTCCAATATTTGTATATCATGTCTCTATCTGGACTGTAACTGGGCAAGCACTTTAAGGTACAGTTTCTTCCATGGGCATTAAACAAAAAGAAGTTGCCTGGTGCTGTTGACTGGTGCGGGACAGGGGGTGAGCTCAATCATACAGCCAACCAAGACCAAGACAAATCTAATACAAGGACTATCAACACTGTATCTGTAGACCTAGTTCTTTTCTATGACCTCTCTCTAAAAGAGAAAATTTAGATTGTACAAACTGTGCATTGAAGAATCACAAAGTACCTTATCATATTTAGTTCATAAAATACTCAACTGTAGTTTAACAACAAGTTCCAAATCAAGCTAGGTGAAGAAGTTCACACTGTTTCTGCACATTTCAGTCTCCAGGATCAAAAAGCAGTGACTATAGACAACAGCATTTTGGCCCTGTCTGTTTTGTTGTGATTTGCCTTCTCTCTGGATGTACCAGGTTATAACGAAATCTTCCTGCTTCTTCCACTATATCATCTCTGTGATTTTGTCTTCCTAACCTGCACAAATTCTCATCAAGTACTCATCACTTTCTGTCTCAGTGATTGCTGTCCTCTTCTCTCTGGCTTTGAAAAATTTCATCTTGCACCAGTCAGATCTGTTTCAAACACTGATGCAAACATCGTTTTCATGGCTTTTCATTACAGTTATCCCACCCTGCTTTGCATCTCTCCATTGATTCCCCATTTTCTATCACTTCAAATACACACTATTATTTATCTCTTTTAGGGCCCTTCATAGTCTGTCCCCATCCTGCCTATTTCTCTAGTACAACATATAGAGGTCTATTCATAGTTACTCTCTGTCAGCATCGCCTACACCTGTTAAAAGTTTCAAGCAAGCACTTTTTCACAGGTTAAATATCTGTAACTCTACCTCTCGTCACTCTTCAGATCCCACCATAGAACTCTCCTCTGTCGTGCTAAACACAAAAAACCTGGCACTACTTTGGCAGTCAGTGTGCTGTGACTGCTGCTTATCATGTAGAACAGTACTATTTTGTTGTTTCCTTGTATTCTCACTGTGCTTACTGGTTGTCTTATATCTTGCACTGAAGCAATGGCTAGAACGCAAACTTACTGCTCCTGGCAGTGATGCCCACAAACAATCCATTCCGCTTTGCTCCCATTTTTGCATGGACCGTAAGTACTATAGCTGCATTCACGTAGCACTCGAGGACCGATTAGCCTAGGGGTGGCCAGCTTGTGGTACAGGTGCAGCCTCTGTGTGTGGTTTGCAATGAATTGGGGAGGGAGGCAGGGAGCAAAAACAGAGCAGCAGATGTGGCAGGGAGAATGGGCAGGAAACAGAAGGCAGAGCTTGGTCAGGGATAACAGGGAAAGGAGCAGAAAGCAGAGCAAGATCAGGTAAGGGAAAAGGATCATAATGGCAGTTAAGAAGGGGAGGGGGGGCTAATTTGTGACATGCTTGCTAAAACGGTTGCCCCCAGTGAATTACCCAATTGGCAATGACTCTGCAGTGCTAATTCAGTATTGCCAACTCATGTTTTTTTGGCGTTCTTAAAGTCTACACTTCGGGCATGTGAAAAACTTAGCTCTTTCTTTTATATATATTTATATTTATATATACATAGAAGAAAGAGCTAAGTTTTTTACATGCCTGAAGTGTAGACTTTAAGAAGAACACCAAAAATCATAAGAGTTGGCAACACTGTTAATTAGCAATCATCCGTGCTGTGCCTCTGGTCTAGGATGTAGCTTGCAAGAAGTTGCATGGTATGTGTGAGGGACTGGCTGCATGGCATGTTTGAGAGACTATGCATGGTAAGTTTGTGGTCTGGACTTGACTTTAGATTGTAAATTTGTTGTGGGAACTATCTCTTTGTTTTTGTCTTTAGAGTATTTAGTGAAATGTGGCCCTGACCTATTAGTGGGGCTCCTATGCACTACAATAACACAAACAACTCATTAGTAACAAATATTTACATTCATAATAGAGGCAACAAGCACTATTTATTATTCAAAGACTCCTCTGTCCAATAAAATATTCCAACTAATAAGGATTCCTCTTGAGACCATTTGAATGCGCTGCAAGATAACTAACTCTTCACTTTTGGAGTAACAAGTATAAAGTGGATGCATCTACACATACAATTAATACAGACCAAGAAACTGCAGAGCTTTTGAATGTTTGAACCATGAACCCTAGCCAGCCAGGGAGCGGCACATGGAGATGGGGGAGCAAGCCCAGGGCTGCCTGCTCCCCTATCTCCACACACTGCAGAGTCCCTGGGCTGAGGCAAGCGGAGATGGGAAAGCAGTCAGCTCTGGGCTTGCTCCCCCATCTCCATGTGCCACTCCATGGCTGGCTGGGGCACAGGGTGCCTCAGCATAGGAGTTCAGCAGCACGCAGAGATTGGGGAGCAGCTCTGGCTGGCTGCTCCCCTGTCTCCATGTGCTGCTCCATGGCTGGCTGGGGGGAAGAGTGCAGCAGCACCCTGTGCCCCAGCCAGCCAGGGCAGTCTCTACATGTGCACTACCGTGCACAAAAAAACCAGGGTAGTACTTGTATTTAACAAGACTACCTGGCTGTGGAGTTAGTTTTGTGTGCCCTAATAGCTGTGCATGTGTAGATGGCGATGCTTTCCTGTGCAGCAAATTAGTCTGCTGTGCAGTAAAGCATCTTGGGTAGATGCACCCAGCATGTATGTAACAAATCCTAATTGGCAAAGGTTTATCAGTAAATGAATTTGCAGGAAAAATGCCACATCAAGTTTTCTGTGTAGTGCTCAGGCACGCTTTATGGTTTTTTCCCACCCCAATGTCCCAAATTCCCCAAGTGCTGGTATGAGTATGTTGAAAATTTATGCATGGCTACATAATTTGCCATTCAGTACAAATGTTGCCATAGTAACTGCTAGATCTGATGCTGCTTACACTATCTCCTGGATACAGAACACATTCTCAGAACAATGTTTAGCCACATTCATGTGGCTTTCTTCAATTCAGCGTTTTCAATGAACGTTACTATATTGTCTCTCAGAAGGATGAGTTTTAACAAATTGAGTGCTTCCCTTAATTTTCTTCTTAACCAGTGTTTAATTTTTTTTCCTATAAGGATCTCAAGACAAGGGGATAGCTTTTGAGGAAGGAAATGACATATGGTACAAAGGACTGCTCTGAAGTCAGTGAGATCATACTACATATGATGAGTCAAATGCTGGACACATTTTTGCTGCTTTGTAAAAGTAAAATTTTGCTGCTTTATCAAAGTAAAGTTTTTAGTAAAGCATAGGAAAATTTCTGAAAATCTGACCTGATCAGTGCACCCCACATTGAAGGAGTAAAGAAAAAATGAAAAAGGACTGGGCATTTATATGGTTATCAAGAGTATCCAATGTTCTCCTAACCAATGATGACACATTTTGGAAAGGATATAAAACCTCTTACATAGAGGATTATGTGAGACATGAAATACCTAGATAAGAAGCAAATTATCCCTCATTTGCCTCCTGTGGGGGGCAGAGGGTTACACTTTCCTCTGAAGCATCTGGTGCTGGCTATGGTCAGAGACAGGACACTGGAATACAGAGGCATAATGCCAGTGTTTGTACCCCGGGCAGAGGCAATGGCTGGGACGGTGGCAGGGGTTGGGCTGGCTATGCCAGCTGCAGTGCTGGCCATTCTTGCACCCCATCTAAGTAGGCACTTGGAGCTAGTGCCCCTGTTGCCCACTGCTTGTTAAACTACTGCTGTAACAGATGGGCTGTGGGTCCGATCCAGTATTGCAGTTCCCATGATCTTGCCTTTCCCCTTGATATTTGAGGTTATTATTATCTTTAGGCAAGTGTGGTCTGGTCTCTATGTTTGCTCTGATCTAAATCAGTGATTCTCAACTGGGCTGATGCAGCATCTTGGGGTGCTGTGAGATCCTTTTAAGGATGCTATGTGGTGCTTGCATTGTTACATGTGCAAACACCTACGCACAATTCACAACATAAACCCAGAGATTGTGAATAGAAATCCATAGCATCAATAAAAATTCTGACCTGTGTGGGCTTTCTGAGTTCTTTGCAACAGAATATTTGTTCTGATATTTTCCTCTAGAAGGCACGGCCAGGTAGCTCTGCACTGTGGGAAGCTGCATGGAAGCAGCTATTTTTTGCAGCCCCACACAAAGGGTGCTGCAGCCCTTCCCCCTCCCTCTGGGCTGTTATGCTATAGTATGCTATGCTACTGTTTTTCCCATAGCCTAAAAATGAGTGAAAGCTAAGAGCTGGCATTTTCCGAGGGATGCCTTGACTTTAACGATGTTGTGAAACACTGATCTAAATTTTGAAGAGAAAGGTCCTATATAATGAGCAAGTAAATACTTCCTTCCCTTTTCTGAATCACTGCTTTTTCAATGTTTTTTTAACATTGGTCATCTTTGTGTGCAGCATTAATCTGATATCAGCTACAGTCACAGTAAATATCTACAAAAGACAAGTGAAATGCATATGTTAACAGTATAAGGGATGCATCGAATTATGAGAAGCCTTTTATGCAACCCAGTCTCCACAAAACTATCCAGATGGATAAAATACAGACCTAGACCGAGTATGTGGTAAACTCTTAAAAACTGAGATCTTTAAAAGAGGCATTAGCATCTGGATATGAGATACAGTCTACCAGGCAGGCATTAATATTTTCTTAAAATGCTGCTCTTACTGTAGAAGTATTTACAGCATTCTGCTGCTTTAAAAAAAATCCAACCCAGGGTAAAAATTGGATATGGGCAAGAAGGAAAAAGCATATAGGTCAAAAGGAAGATAAGAAAGAACTATGATGGAAAGATCATTAGTTATGTCCTTTGCTTCCTTTCTTGTAGTTTAACTATTTAGGCTCCAGTGCTACTCATTACTCTTTGAATGCAAACCCTTATTGCTATGCAAAACACCTTTGACTTCAACCAACAAGCTTTCATTTGTAGCTGCTCATTAGGGCTGTGCAAAATTTTGCCAAGTGTTTCGTTTCAAAGCTGTTTTGATGTATTTTGAGCTCAAAACAGTGAAATTGAAATGACACAAAAAGCTTAGAAACAGCTTTGAAATGAAATCAGGGAACTCAAAATGTTTAGAAAGATTTGAAACGTTTTGAGTTTTGAAGCAGCCCAGTGGCGGGAGGCAGGGAAGAGCCAGGGCTGTGCTGTGACTGGCTCCGCAGCCCCATGGAGCTCAGTCCAGCGGTGGGAGGTGGAGCGCAGCCCTGGCTCTCCCCACTTCCCACTGCTGGGCTGAGATCTGTGGGGCTGATGGAGCTGATTGGAGCACAGCTTGGTGGTAGGAGGTGGGAAGAGCCAGGGCTGTGCTCTGCCTCCTACTGCCAGGCTGAGCTCCATGCAGCCTGGTGCTGGGCACAGGTTGCGTCCAGCACTGGTCGCAGATGGCAGTGGCAGCCTCCTGTCATCCAGCAAAGATCCAGGGGCCCACACCCCCAGGATTAGTCTGGCATAGCCCCACAGCCCTCCTGGGGGTGCGGGCCCCTGGATCTGCACGCCAGATGACAGGAGGCTGCCGCTGCCGGCAAGTGTCATGAGTTTTGCTTCTTGCAGTTTAAGGTTCAATTTCCCAGACACTCCTGCACCAATCTCCTTGAAACTTGGCAGGCTTCATGCCCTAAGAAGGGGCTACCACTCCTGCAATCTTCATCTGAATCAGGCAAGAAATGACAAAGTTTTAGGCGTTTCCATGATTCCCCATTATAGCTTATGAGCGAAATGTTGAAACACGTTGAAACAGCAAAACATTTTTAATGGAATGAAACAGGACAGTACTTCGAAATGAAACAAAACGACAAAATGAAACACTGTCCTTTCAAAAGTGGCAAAACAGACATTGAAATGAAATGATGGTGTTTCACACAGCCCTACTGCTCATCTCTTTACAGGATTAGGATTCTCTACAAGAAAAGACAAGATGGGTCAGATTCTATTCCACCCTGTTCAAGTACCTGAAAATCCATTAATGAATCTACTTTTGGAACACACCATCATCTGGCCCTTAGGAATGAGTCACAAAAAAGCAACAAGGAAGAGCACAATCATTTTTATAGCTTTTGTATGAACAGTTTCTCAGGGAATCAAGCAAAGTCCAACAGAATCAGACTTAAGTGTCAAAGCCACTTATTTGCCTAATAGCTGGAATAGAATCTGACCTATGGCCATAATGCTCCTTAACATTGCATCTTTTATAATGAGTTACAGTTGTGCACAGTGAAAGCAAAGCAAATTATATTCCTAGTATAAATGGATGAAAAATTCAGATTTGATAGAATTTCATATCCACTTTACCATCACTTTATACATACAAGTAACTATAGAAGTTTTGAGGCTCAATATTTTGTCAGGCAGAGATCTATCTTCTTACCTGTATAAAATGCCTTGACACCAATGGTGCAAAATAAATACAAATAAATAACACACAAGGTGGACTATGACATCTCTGACTCTGCTTCTTGTATGCCCCTTTCAATCCTTTCACTTTCCTTCTGGGAAGCATTAAGAGCAGCAGCTACAGAGATGTCATCATGATCCTGGCAGCCTCCAATATGCCTCATCTCCTAGCCTCATATAACCATCCAATACATCATTTAAATTACCTTTAATTATCTGCTTTAAATGTAGAGTGATGTTAAACTGCTGAGAGGGTTCCCAAGAATGTATTTATTTTACTAACAATCTACAAACTTTTTACTGACAGTAAATCATTTTTACTGACACATGAATATTTCATTATGCCACACAAAGCAGAAAGGTTTCAGTAGAACATATTAAGAAAGCTTTACACTAGAGTACCCAATCACCTTGTTGTTAGAGCACTTTCCTGGAAGATAGATGTGCATTCAAGTCCCTTCAGGATGAGAAGAGACTTGAATCTCTGTCTCCTACGTCTTGTGTAAGCAATAGGCTATTGGAAACAAGGGGACACTACATTGTCTAGCTGGAGTGGGGCACAGTAATATTCCCTCTTGTATGCTGCCCTCCTGAGTCAGTGACCCAGTGGAGAGATAGAGAATGCACTCAGCCTATGTGGTCAAGAAAATCTCCTGGGAAGTAGGACACATTGGTGTGCCCCTCTTGTCCATCTAGCTACATGCATGATCCCAGCCTTCATTACTTAGCATATCTTTTCTCTAAAAAACTAGAAATGTAAACAAATTTCATAGACTTTTCAGACTGAACTAGATTGCAACATAATTTAACATTCAGGAGTCTCTTACTTACATGAAGGAGGTAGACCTGGGATTGTTTAACTTCTGAAAAGCAAGATTCTGTCCAGTGTGGCCTTCTGAAACATGTACTCTTTCAAGAATATGCAACTGCATACTGAGTATGCAATATTGAAGGAGATCAGAAGCAACAAAGTCTAATAAAATGTTAAAATGTATAGGATTTTTGCTAACAATAGCATAAATTGGTCAAATGTCACATTGGAATGAAGTTTAGAGAAGAGATTTTTCAACACATTAAATTATTGCCTTAGGGGATAGCCAGTGCTCAGCACAGAAGGGAAGACATGAGTCTTGACCAAAAAATGACAGAAACTAAATTGAAACAGGACAGTTTTATTCTGAAATACTAATAGCTACAAAGACTTGCAGTGAAGTAAGAAAATGTAACGACTGATTAAAACCATTCCAATATGGGTTGTGTGTCATGTGTAGGTTCCCCTTTAGACCTGAAGTCAGACACAGGAGTTTCTTCAAAAAACAACTATAGTTAAACCATAAAGTAATAGTGACTGGGCATGTCTACATGAGATGTGTTAATGCACCTTAGCCTAAGTTACTGAGCAGTATGGGCAGGTGTCTACACATGCGCACTCTTACTGCTCAGTAACTTAGGCTAATTGCACCAAACTTTAATACCTGAAAATACAGGTATTAAATTTAGTTGTGATTAGGTAATGCACAGTAATGCACATGTAGATATGACCCAGAACTAACTTTAGTGCTGGATCTGCCCAAACACTAGGGGGCTGGCCTGAGCCCATCCCCAGGGCTCCTGGCTACCCGCTTCTCCTGGTCCAGGGCTGGGTTGCTCTGTGGCAGCCTCTAGCTGGAGGGCATAAAAGCCTGTCTCCATGTTGTGCCTTGGGGCACACACACCAGGAGCCTGGACAAAGCCTGTTGTTGTGTACAGAAGCCCAGCAGGTCCCATGTGTCGCACCCCCACCCCAGACAGGCTGTTTCTGCCTGGCTTGTCCCTCTCCAGAGCTGATGCTTGGCCACAGGTGAGTGTTGCAAAGGGCTGCAGTTTGCTGCACTTCTTGCCCAATCATCCTGAGATTCTGCTCAGGGCTGCTGTGTGGCTGTCTCTGGCAGCAGGGCCAACACCTGCTCCCTGCTGCTGCTCACCCCAGCAGTGTCTTTTTGCAGGTGTGTGGTGAAGTGCCTCTGCTATGCAGCTCCCAGTCCCTGGCCCTGCCCCTGTCCTGAGTGCTGCTGGCAGCCATCCAGGACCAGCCATGCAGGAACAGCCATTCAGGGCCCCAGAGAGCTGGTGTGGGATGACCATGTCATCTTCATCCTCTTCCCCATAGAACCCCTGGCCCCACTTACATGCACATGCCCATCCCGACTGCCCGGGTTCCCAACTGGATCTGGGAGAAGGTGAGCAACCTTATGGCACTCTGGGGCTGTGCCAACATGCAGAGGCAGTTCACATGGAGTGGGTGCTTGAACGCCCACATTTATGAGGCCTTGTAAGGTGGGATGCAGAAGTGA
>NW_005841996.1:1597595-1602061 GCF_000455745.1 Alligator sinensis
CCTGAATAGCATGGCAGTGCCACATAAAGGTCAAGGCCTTGTGGGCACAGAGGATGGCAGTGACTAGGTTCAACTGTCCATCCAGTCATGCCCAGAAGTCCATGACCTTTATGTGGGAGCTGACCTGCATTTTGGTGCCTCAGGAGCCTCTGTGAGTGGCACCAGCAGAAGCAGTCTACCCAAGCCCACACCCTAGGGCCTTCACCGCCCCACCCCATCCTCTCCCCGGCTGTTGCATCCACTGACAGCTCAAGGAGCCCTGCCTAGCAGCTGTCATACCCTCAATACAGCCCCACACCCCACCATGAGGAGTGGTTGGCAAAGATACTGCTGGCTGCCATCAGTGCCAGCTCCTCCCTGTCGGGGGTGCTGCACACCATGGGTTGTAGACACTGGGCACAGTTGCCCTTGCCAAAGGGGAGGCTTACACTGAGCCGCCAGCCTCACCAGCTCCAGCATGTGGTCAGTCCCAAACTGGGAGAGGGCCCTTCCAGTCCCTTTCCCTGCCCCTGCTTCTGCCCCTGGCTGTGCCACTGGCCCTGGTCCCAGCCTCTTCCTCCACTCCTTGCCCCTGGCCCACCCACACTTCCCTGGCCCTGGGTTTCCTCTCCCCACAGCACACAGACAAGCTCTCAAAAAGGGCTTCTATCTCTTGCCTCTCCAGGGCCAACATCTGGATGTCAGGGAGAGGCCACCAGCCCCAGTGGGGATGCAGGCTCTGGGTCACTGCCACCCACTGCTAGAGCCACCCAGATGCACTGACTGTACCAGCCGTGCACCGTATACCAGACTCTCCTGCTCCAGTGGCTGGTGGTGGTGGCGGAGGAGCAGGAGGTATGGGAGCAGGCATGGTGGGCAAAGGATAATGTCTGGGCAGAGGTGCGGGATGGGGCTCAGCAGGACCACTGGGCTTTAATGGAGGCCCTGGAGTGGGAGCACCTGGAGCAGCTCCAGCAGCAGGGGGACACTGACTGCCAGGCCATGGACACCCCTCTGGCCCTGGTGGTTGTATACATGTCCCCTCCCCTGCCAAGCCCCAGCCCATGGCCCCACAGGGCCCCTGAGTCCTGCCCACCACCATGGAACAAGCCTGCTTCTGGGGGAAGGTCCTTGGGCACCTCCTGCCTGCCAGCTGCCTTGGCCTGGCCCCCATCCCAAACCTGCTACCACCAACCTGGGCCTGGACCCACCCCTCTCCCCACCAACATGTGGCCAAAGACCCAGATACACATGAAGCCACCACCTACTGGGGTTGCCATAGGTCCCAGACCTGCAGGGGAATATTCAGGACCTGGGGTGCTGGGCACCTGCCACAGGGCTCTGCCCCCTAGCCACCATGGCCTGCACTCTGGGCTTGAAGACCCAAAATTGTAAATAGTTTTCCGTATGTATATAATTTCCCACTTGTATATAGTTTTCTATTTATAAGTGGGTTTTTTATTGTTGGGGGGGGAGGGTGGTGGAGGGGCACCGTTGGTTGAGGAGGGAGAGGGGAGGGAGTTCTGTTTGTTGAGGGTAATAAAGCTTTTTGTTTTGAACATGTGCATGTCCTGAGAGTAGTGTTGGGGGTAGGCGGGGAGTAGGGGATGTGTGGCAATGGGGCAGATGGGTTGGAGCAGGGAGGGCAGGAGGAGGGGGTTGGCTACAGCCTCCTGCAGCCAGTGCCCTGGCCCCTGCTGGTGGGTGCATGGCTCTCCTGGGTGGGGGTGGGGCTGTTGGGGCCAGCAGGGCCAGCACATGTTCAGGGTGGGGCACTGGTCCTCACTGGCAGGGGCCAGGCAGGAGCCGTGGGGCACCAGGCATTGCTGGCAGGGACAGGGGCAGGGGCAGGGTTAGGGGCTGGAGAAGCTCAGGCACAGGGAGGCAGGGTGAGAGAAAAGGGAGCTGCCACGTGCTGCCCCTGTGCTGGGTATGTGGCTCCTGGGAAGGGAAAGGGCTGGCCAGGGATCAGAGTTTTCAAGATGGCTTCCAAGAGCTGGCAGCCATGTGGCTGGAGACTGGAGCGATCCCCAGTGGCTTAAATGCTTAAGTAAGTAGTTTTCTAACAATGGGATAGTGTGCAAGATGCATGATTCCTTGTGTAAGAAGAACAAGATTCAGCCCACCAGCTATTGTCAGGAGATAAAGCAGAAGCAAGACCTTGGAGATGAAGGAGTCAGCAAGAAACCAGAAAGAACCAGCAAGTGACCGGAGGAAGCAGCAGGCAAAGTCTTACACATGTGCTCTTAGCAGAGAGGCAAGTAAATGAATTAAATGCATCAGCAATACCATGCTAATGAAGCAAATAGTAAACAGAGGCGGAGTTTGAGATGGGAGGAGAAATGGGTGGAACTGAAGGAGGGACGAGGGCGGAGTGAATGTTAATAAGTATGAACCAAGGTGTATAAAATGTGAAAAAACTAATGTTCAGTGCAGGTCCCCGGTTTGTTGGTTTTTTGGGAACTTTGCCTGAAGTGGTCTCCATTCTGAATAAAGCTTTTGTGAGCAAAGTGTGCAAGCAGCATTTGCTCCCTGCTTGCTCTGGCTAATGAGTAACAGGATTCATGAGCAATTGAATCATCGTCGGGTGCCACATGCAGTCGGGGTCTCATAGTTTCATAGTTTCATAGTTTCAGGGTCGGAAGGGACCTAATAGATCTTCTAGCCCGACCCCCCGCCAGGGCGGGAGAACAACCCAAAAAAAAAACCACTCACCCTAAAAACAAAAACGGGACTCAAATGAGTCCAGCCAGGTAAGTATCCAGCCTCTTCTTAAAGATCCCCAGGGTAGGGGCCAGCACCACCTCCCTTGGAAGTTGGTTCCAGCTCCTAGCCGCCCTAACTGTGAAGTAGTTTTTTCGGATGTCCAATCTGTACCTCCTCTCCATCAACTTGTGCCCATTACTCCTTGTTATGCCAGCGGGGGCTAGGGGAAACAGCGTCTCCCCCAAACCCTTCTGGTTCCCCCTAGTGAGTTTATAGACGGTCACCAGGTCCCCCCTCAGCCTTCTCTTGTGGAGGCTGAATAGGTTCAAGTCCCGCAGTCTCTCACTGTAGGGTCTGCCCTGTTGTCCCCGGATCATGCGGGTGGCCCTCCTCTGGACCCTCTCCATGTTGTCCACATCCCTCCTGAAATGGGGCGCACAGAACTGAACACAATACTCCAGCTGCGGCCTGACCAGCGTCGCATAGAGGGGGAGGATCACCTCCCTGGCTCTACTCGAGATGCACCTGTGGATGCACGACAAGGTCCGGTTAGCCCTGCCAACCATGACCTCGCATTGTCGGCCCATGTTCATCTTGGAGTCAATAATGACACCAAGATCCCTTTCCGCCTCCGTGCTCTCAAGTAGGGAGTTCCCCATCGTATAAGTGTGCTGCTGGTTCCTACTACCCAAGTGCAGCACCCTGCACTTGTCCGTATTGAAACGCATCCTGTTCCTGTCTGCCCACCCCTGTAACCTATCCAGATCCTTCTGCAATCTCTCTCTCCCTGCTAGCGTGCTCACCTCCCCCCAAATTTTGGTGTCATCAGCGAATTTAAACAGGTTGCTCTCCACCCCAACATCAAGATCGCTGATGAAGAAATTGAACAGCACAGGGCCCACGACCGAGCCCTGGGGGACTCCACTACCCACCTCCCCCCAAGTCGAATATGATCCATCCACCACCACCCTCTGAGTGCGACCCTTCAGCCAATCTGCAATCCATCTGACCGTGTAGGTGTCTATGCCACAGTCGCCTAGTTTATTAATTAGGATGGTTTATTAATTAGGTCGCCTAGTTTATTAATTAGGATATTAGTCTCACAATATCCTTGTGGAATAGATGGCATCACAGAAGAAATGTGACCCTAACTTTAGGAGTGTAGATTAAAAAAAAATAATAAATGACTATTCCATGCAGAGTGGAACAGCTTTAATACAATGGTATGAGACAGCTTAAGCTTAGACCAGGCAGTTGGGAGGTAGAAGATATGAATATAAGGGGCATGGACATCTAATGTGGTAGACTACACTATGTGGCAGGACACAAATCCCCTTGTAAGGCTAGCCTCAAGGCCCTTTTTCTTCACTTAGTTGCAACATGCTTTAGTAGACTAGAGAATGAGAGGGAAGTTGGAAGAAGGATCACAAGAAAGCAGGGCTGGAAGAGCCCTCAGGAGGTCATTTAGTCCAGGCCCCAGCTCATGGCAGAATCATCCTTGATTAAATCATCCCAGTCATATGTCTGTCTAACTCAGTGGTTCTCAACCTTCTTAGACCCAAGGCATCCCTTGCTAGAAAAAAAATGCAGTTCTTGGAAAATGCCAGCTGTCATGGCGGGGTCCGTCAGGAGGGCCGTGATCTCCTTACGGCCCCCTCACCGTGCCAAGTCAGCCCAAGGGCACCCTCAAATTCTCGCCCGCCACGTCTTTGATGGTTAGATAAAGTTCGGAGGCTGCCTTACGACTCCCTGGGCACAGTTAGCTGGGACCTCTGTCCCCG
>NW_005841996.1:1602434-1608639 GCF_000455745.1 Alligator sinensis
GCCCCGCGTCTGGGCCTCTCTGTGCCCCCTCTGGGGACTTCTCGGCAACGCCGCCTGATTCTTGGGCCCACCGCGCCGGTACCCCCTTCTCCCAGGGCCACCGCGCCACTACCCCCTCTCACCAGGGCAACCGCAGCACTCTACCCTGCTCCGGGGTTTGTCGCAGCACTAGCCCTTCTTCAGAGGCTCACCGCGCCCGCACTGGGCTTCCTAATAGTATTGCCCCTCTCTGGGGCTTGCTGTGCCCGTCCTGGGCTTCCTTATAACACTGCCCCCTCTCTGGGGCTTGCTGTGCCCGCGCTGGGGCTTCTCAAAGCCGCCCCTCTCCGGGGCTGGGGTCTACGCCCCGCAAGCTGCGCCCTCACTGGCGCTACGCCTTCACTGGCGCCGGGGTTCCCATACCACTGGGGTTCCCCCTGAGAATACTACGCCCTCACTGGCGCTAGGGCCCCACCCCCTGTGGGTCCCTACGAGGCATCCTCCAACTCCTATAGCCTCTCCCAAACCACCAGTGTAATATCAAAGCCGAACATAAACTCGAGCCTCCTGGCTATAACTCAAACATAAAGCCTCCTGGCAGAACCATGGTGCTCAAACCTCTCCAAGCTGCCACCCTTCACCCAGCTAGAGCAGTTCCTGTGATTCTCGCCTCCTAGCTCCTGCCCCTCCAGCTGCTGGCAGGGAACTGCCAGCCGGGCCTTGGCCCTGGGCTTTATAAGGGCCGGGCCCTGCCTACTACAGGCAGCTGGCTCTCCTTAGTTGCCCCGGCAACCTGTAGCTGGGCTCGTTATGTCCTGCCAGGGCTTGCTCTCTCTCTCCTTGGCAGTTTCCACTCTCTAGGAGCAGAGCACCCAGGTGCCCTGCGACACCAGCTCTTTGTATTCACTCATTTTTTGACTACAGGAAAAATAATAGAGCTATTCTTCTCTTGCAAAGAACTCAGAAAAACCACAACAGGTCAGAATGTTTATAATCCTGTGGATTCCTATTTGAAATCTCTGGACTCTCATACCTGATTGAGAATCAATGTTCTACACTGTTCATGCAAGTTTCCAGAGATGGAGATTCAACACCCTCTTTAGGTAGGCTGTTCAAACACATAACCACCCCCATACTGAGAAAGTTCTTCCTAATCTCAAACCTAATTTTTCTCCGCTTCAGTTTGAGATCATTGTCATAAGTAATTGTCTATCTCCATCCTCGTTATAATTGCTCTTCAGGTATTTGAAGACTATTATCAAATCGTCCTACATTTTTCTTTAGATTAAATAATCCTAGCTCTTTCAGCCTTTCCTCATAAGTCATGCTTTATTGCCTCCAATCACTTTTGGTTTCCCTAAATGGATTCTTATAGTAGGTCCAGGATGTCCTGCCCCACCGTCATTTTATATGAAAACAATCAGGTAAGTTTGGGAAAGCCCTATCTAATTATTTCACTGGCCACCCGTAGAACCCTAAACCTAATCCTATATGAAGGAGGATAGGAGTCAATTATAGTCACTGGACCATCCAAATGCTAGGGATAACTTCTTGCTTTCATAAGGCAAGGAATTTTGGCCCTTAGTATTTTCAAATGGTTGGAGGGTCACCAGAAAGGAAGATGGCTGAGGGGAGGGAGGGTGCCAGGAAAGAAGGAGGGAAATTTTGATTTAGTGTACTGTAATACCAATAATCACTGGCTATTAAGTGTCTCTAATCCTCTTCTAATTTTGTTCTGGCCTTTTATTATGTGTGGCACAGACATCATTCCTGCCAGCTGTTTTGCTTGCTTTGGAACAAGAAAACAAGC
Source organism: Alligator sinensis (assembly GCF_000455745.1). Taxonomy (NCBI): domain Eukaryota; kingdom Metazoa; phylum Chordata; order Crocodylia; family Alligatoridae; genus Alligator; species Alligator sinensis. Next base: position 1,604,224 of record NW_005841996.1, read on the forward strand.
TCAAATTGTGTGAAAAGGGGAAGTGAAATTAAATATTTCTTGATACATCACACTATATCTCAAAAGACCAACAAAATAAGAAAATGTAGAGATGGATGATGCAATCAAGGGGTGCAATTTCACATGTTTTAATATAATGGTCTCCAGCACCCATATATGTTTAGTGAGCAAATCACTTTCTCTACCTAGAAACAATGTTAGCAGACATCAAACAAACCTGAGATGCTATATTCATACAGAATTCACTGTTTGAAATGAGGTAATAAAGCGAAGGAAAAGAATATACCATTGCAAATGTACTGTATATTTTAGTATTTGAACCTGTTTGTTCAATCAGCATTTAACGTTGTTAGTGTTTTTCCTGAGATGAAGACAGCTTCTATAACTAATCCTGACTTTAAATCCTTAATATTCTAATCCGCCTCATACATGGACAACACTGTTGATTAGAAGGCGGCTACATATGGTAGAATGTGAAACTGCTCAATTATCTGTGTCATCATTTCATTCCCAATCTGGGAAAAAGAGGAAAAAAAACCTTAAGTGTTTTTAAATAAGACTTTTATAAAAAGGTCAAGAATTAATATCAAGACATTTTATTCTGAATCTTCCTTGTTACAAAGTAAAGTGAAATTAATGTCTTGTTTAATCTGCTTGAAAGTGAGGAAATGGTATTTTAATTATAGCTCTTTTATAAAAACAAATATCTCTTTTTACAAGTGCCTGATCCCAATCATCATGTCAGAGCACAATCAATATATCTGTGAGGTTGAGAATTATTATCCCCATGTTAGAGTCTGGAGAACTGAAACACAAAAAGAGCAAGGGGAGAATTTTATTTCACTGCTCAGATGCCTAGGGGACATTTTGGCATCTAAAGGTGTAAACAGACTTTGCTTTTGTGCCCCCATAAGGCACAAAAGCACAAAGGCCAAGCCACCAGATGTCCATGCCCCTTGTTGGGCAACAAGCGCATAAAATTCATGGCCATGCCACAGATGATATGAATTTGTGCTGCTATTTTGCAGCATGTTGATCAGTTTAAGGTAGGAGAGTGTGGGCAGCCCAGAGCTGCCCACTCCCTCCAGCCACCTGGGGCAGGCACTCCCAAGGCTTCAGGGGCCCAGTCTTGAGTGCCCTGGGAATTCCTATTCCTCAGGTGCATGGCACCTGAAGTCCCAGGAGCATTTGCCTGGGTTCCCCCATTTGGGATTCCTCAGGCACATATCTCCATAAACAGGGAAACCTGGGGTCTCCCATTTGCAGATATGTGCCCAGGGTTTCCCCATTTGCAGAGTTGTGTCCCAAGTCTGGATGCATGACTCTACAAACAGGGAAACTCTGGGTTTCCATGCATGGAGAGAAGCACTTGGGAAATCCCAAGGCATGTGTCTCTGCCAACAGGGGCCCAACCCTGTGGGGCAATGGGTGACTTATGTTTCACCCAATGGAGTGGATCAGCTGTGCGCCCCAGCATCACAGCATTCACAAGCTGCACCTGGTACCTCGAGGTATGTAGAAAAAACATTTAAAGCTGAGTCTATGTCTGAATCGCTGATTCTCTAAATCAGCATTGAATCTTCAGATTCAGCCAAATCGAATCAGGGACAGTGATCTGAATCAACGAATCGAATCACTGTCCCTAATTCAGGCTACATCTGAATTGAATACGGCCCACTTCACACACCCCTATCATTGAGTGCCTGGAGTGTGGGGGAAGGGGAGAGATGGTAAGGGTATGCTGACCACCATAGATGTGGGAGGTGGGGGAGGGCAGCACAGTTCTGCTTACCCCACTTACCCCCCTTGTCTCCCAGATACACTGGTGCATTAAGTAGTGTCTGGCTCTTGGGCTGGGCAAAGGTACAGCAGGGCTTCGTCTGCCCTGGCAAACTCCTGGTAGGGGAGATCCTGGCACTCCCCTCATAGTTGGTGCCTGGGTCAGGTGACACCCTGAACTTGTCCCAGTTATGCTATTGCACTCACATGTCTAAGAGTTGGAATAGAAGCTGGCATCTTGCAGATGAAATAGGATTTGGCCCTAAACAGGTTGTCCAAGATCACACAGGAAGTCTGTGGCCAAATGTTGTATTAAACTCAGATTCTGGGAGTCCCCTTACCCAGTGCTTCCTTATCCAATATCCTAACTACAAGACCATTCTTCCCCTTCACTACTCCAGCTAGTCCACCTAATAACACCTGTGACTATGCTTTAGGCTAATGAATACCTGGGGCAAACATACAAACCTCCTATTCACTGCAGAGCTGGCAACTATTTACCTAAAACTAGAGACAAAAGTGGCAAGAAATGAACTGGACACTTCTTCACTTCATCATTGTTTCAAAAAAAGAAAGAAGAAAAAAGAAATAGCATCTTAGAAAGATGGCAATAATATAAAAGGAGCTTTGACTCCTGCCTTAGAATCAGCGCTACTTCATTTACATATAGACCTGTTTGTAGTGCTGCCAGTAAAACATATCTCATTTGATTTAAATAGTTTAAATAAGGACATAGCAAAAATAATTTGCCTTTTGGAATGCTGCTTCAGCTTTGAAATGCTGCTCAGCTTCTAGAAAAAAGGTAGGTAGAAATCTGTATCACATTTTAACAAGAAAGGAATTGCTTTCAGTCTTTAATCTTTTTGATAGTGTAGGGATATCATAGCTACAATTAAGAGAGAGAGTTTGGGTACCAGAAGGCTAGCCTCAGAAGCATTGAGTATCCCATAGGCTAATTTACCCTGCTTTGATAAACTAGCCTTTGCAATGGTAAGACTTTTTGAGACAAGCATCGGCGAAGTCAACCTAGAGCTTCAGAGCTGGAGTTACCAGGCGGGCCTTGGGTTCTTGGACCATGATCCACATTTCCACACAGAGGACATGCTCAGTTGAGACGGGCTTCATCTCTCCCCAAAATCTAAGCCTGTTTTTTCTTCCAGGTTGGCTGATCTCCTATGGCGAGCTTTAAACTAGGTTCACTGGGGGACAGGGACGCAAAGGAACATGAGGACACTTCACTGTCAAGCCAGGTGACACGCACAGGTAGTACCCAGGTAAGTGACAGGGGCCAGGGCAGGCTTAGGAACAAGGGGGCAGCATGGGCACCTACAGGAGGCCTCAAATGCCTCTACTCAAATGCTCAAAGCATGGGGAATAAGCAGGAGGAACGCACCCTCCTGCTAGCTAGCAAAAACCCAGACCTAGTAGGGCTCACGGAAACCTGGTGGGATTCTACCCATGACTGGGCAGTGGACATTGAGGGATACAGGCTGTACAGGCGAGACAGAGCAGGGAAAAGAAGGGCGGGGGGTGTAGCGCTATACATCAAAGAGCAATACACATCCTCAATGATCAGGATGGGGTCAAAGGAGGGGCAAAATGAGGCGCTCTGGGTAAGAATGCAAGGGGGGCATGGGGAAAGGGACTTGATAGTAGGTGTCTACTATAGAACGCCTCACCAGGGGGACAAGCTGGACCTGAAATTCTCAGGTCAGCTCACGGAGGCTGTAAATTCAAGGGATGTGGTTGTCATGGGTGACCTAAACTACTCAGACATCTGCTGAGAGGAGCAGTCAGCCAGGTCTGACTGCTCACATAGGTTCCTAGCCGGGATCCAGGACCTCCACCTAACCCAGGAGGTGCATAGTCCCACCAGGAAAAATGTCTTGCTGGACTTGGTCCTTGCCACAGGCGATGACCTGATGAGGGGTCTGCGACCACCTGGGTAACAGTGATCATCGCCTGCTGGAATTTACTATCCAGCACAGGGTGGTAAAAGCAAGCAGCAAGGCAGAGGTCCTTGACTTCAGGAGGGCTAACTTCTGTAAGCTAAGAAGGTTAGTAGGAGAGGCATTGGGGTCTCAGAGCTTCAATGACATGGGAGTCCAAGATGGGTGGTTGTTTGTCAAGGAGATGATCCTCCGAGCTCAAAGGGAGTCAGTCCCAATGAACACCAAGTGGGGCAGGAGTGCTAAAAAGCCCCCATGGCTTGGCAAAGGCATCCAGGAATGCATGAGGGCAAAAAAGGAGGCATACAAACAGTGGAAGCAAAGAGGTATGACCAATAAGGATTAAACTTCTTGGGAGGCTGTTAGGAAGGCTGAGGCAGAGATGGAGCTAGGGCTAGCAACCAGAATTAAGGATACTAAAAAGTCCTTTTTCAAATACACAGGAAGTAAGAAGAAGGCACTGGATAATGTGGGGCCCCTACAGGATAGGCTTGGCAATCTGGTGATTGCGGCAAATGAAAAAGCTGACCTCTTTAACAAATTCTCTGCCTCCATGTTCCTGAATAGGGACTGGGACATCTCTCCCACTAGAATTGTGGATGGACCCAGGTTAGGCACCGCCATGCCTAGGGTCAGGGATGACTAGTTAGGGAATTGTTAGAGGGGCTGGGCGGGGTTAAGGCAGGAG
>NW_005841996.1:1609260-1649365 GCF_000455745.1 Alligator sinensis
GAGATGGGATTTGGGGGCCTTTTACAAACTCACTAGGGGGGACCACCAGGAATTGGGGGAGCTCTGTTCCCCTGGCCACCACTCTGGATTACTAGGAATAACAGCCACAAATTGTTAGAGAGAAGGTTCAGGCTGGACATCAGGACAAATTACTTTACATTTAGGGCTGCCAGGCTCTGGGATGGGTTCCCAAGTGAGGTGGTACTCTCTCCTACCTTGGGGGTCTTCAAGAGGAGGCTGGACAGATATTTGGCTAGGATGATATGATCCTGGCACCCATTCCTGCCTGGGGCAGGGGGTCAGACCTGATGATCTGTTTAGGTCTCTTCTGTCCCTAAGGAATATAATACTATGATTCTATGATACTGAAGTTAGTTTGCAATGTAGAAACATCATCTGGATCAGGCCAGCACTCCAATTAACTATCTTTTTTTCAAAGATGGTCTTCAGGAATGTATAAAATGAATGAAATAATGTGCGCCTGAAGGACATTTCTTCTCAGCCCAAGCAATATTAAATTTATTTCCTGACGTGTGATGGTTGACATACTTATGATTTATATATACATTTATTCCATCTTTTACATTTCTACTATGCATCTTACCTCAATAATTCATGAGTGAAGTGAGCCCAACAGGTTAATTATTAGTTGTGTACCTGTTATTTCTTTTTTGGTTTAAAATTAATGCCTTCATTGTTCCCTTGTTTTCATCACATGGCAAACAGTAAATACACACACCAGACTAACCTTTTCCATCCTATTAATTATTACATATTTTTGTCTCTTGTCTAAATTAAATGGAACTCTCTACTGTAAGGGAAGGATTCTGTTCCCCTTTGTGAGCCTCAATGACAGCTTTCTAGCTGCATCTCTGGGCATTTCTGACCCTGCATCTGCACTGTGGACACATAAGCATGTGCACATAGACCAAACACATGTGGTAGACAACACACATATCTGAGCAGAAGGTTAGGTAGAGGGAGAGGAGAAGGGATCTCTCATATTTTAACCCCAAAAGCTGAGTGGTTGGGCACTTGCTCAGGAAGTTGGAGGCCTGAGTTATAGGTTTTCCTCTTCCAGAGGAGGGCCAGTGGTAGTTGGGGGAGGGGGGGGGTTAATTATGTGTCTCTGACTTTCTAGCACTCTCAACTTCCTAGCCTAGTACTCTGACATTCTCAAAACCATCACCCAACTGCTACCTAACCCTGTAGCTCTTTCCATTTCTGCCAGTGGGTACTAAGCATTGCCTTATAGCACTATCTTAAGCTGAAGTTCAGATGACCTCAAAGCAAGATTCTCAAAATCACTGGACTTTCGCCTCTCTCACCAGCAAGGCCTGATCCCAAACCTCTGCTCTGAGTATGAGCAGTGCCAAGGCAAGGAGGTTTGGTGCCTGGGACAGAGCAAACAGCAGCAGCCTGCCCTTACCCCACACACAGATCCAGGGGACACATGGCCCCCCATGCTTGCCTGGGAGTGCACGCAGAGGTGGGAGTCGCCCTTCTCCGGTCCCTGTGCCCCCCCAAATGAGCCACTTGCTGCTCTGTCCCATGCCACACCCCACCTGGGCAGCACCTGGGGTGACCCTTCCCTTCAGCACCCAGGGCACTTGCCTGCCTCACCTCCCCCACCTTGCTATGGCACTAAGTATGAGTGTATAGGCCCAGACACTTAACTCAGGCTTAAAGCCCCTTGAGATGGGGTTGCTGTGTGATGCAACACTTAAGCACTTTTGGGAATACTGGGGCATGGTGAGCGCAATATTCCAGGTAAGAAAATGGCAATGCTGTTTAGAACAGCATAAAATTCCCGTGAAATATTTCTATTCTTTTCTTAATATAGCATAACCCATAGTTTGTGTTTTTGTCACTGCCTGACACACTGCTGTTTATGAAGTTTATGTTGTAATTTTGTCAAAAATTATACCAGTGTCTTTTCCTTTACTGTTTATGGGTAATTCAGATACCATCACAGTATGAGTAGTTAAAATTACTCCTTCAAGTGTAAACTGACACCCTGGACTTCCCAAGGCTTCCCTTGTTCATTCCCCTGAAGTTCCTCATGCCCCATTATAATCTTGACTCATTTAATGTTTCATCAACTACAAATGTTGCTACCTGAATGTTCATCCCCTTAATTAATACATGAAACAGCACTGGTCCAAGCACAAACCTTTGAAGCTCTTAACTATTAACCTCCTTTTATACTATAACATTTTTTTTATTCCTGCTAATTTATAATAATTTTTAATAATTTACTACTTTATGTTAAGAGCAGGTACCTCTGCACATTCATTAATGTTCAGTGGTTACTATGCATTTAATTTAGTACTTGTATAATTAAATACTAAATAAATGCACAGTAACCGGAGTTACTGCGCAGTAGTGCTGGAGACCGCCTTTTTAGCGATGCTACTGTGCAATAGTCTAATAATATTGTGCAGTAGCATATTAGCACTGTTTGTGCCATGACACATTACTGCACAGTATTATTAGGCTACTGCGCAGGTAGCGTCTCATGTAGACACGCCCAGCAATACTGTAAGGAAAGAACAATGTAACTCAGCAGAAAGTTATGTGGTCTATATTAACTTATTTAACTTTGCTAATGTGCAAAATATTGAACATGGGTGCTAGCCTTGGAAAAAAAAAATCCTTGCTAAGCAAACAACTGTTAAAAGTATATGCCTAGGAGGGATTTGACGAAAATCCAAATGACAAATTTTAAGCATGATTTTTTGGGGGATTCTAAAAAGAAAGGATCTCTCGTGCCCATTTTTATTGACTTATGCTGTAATTTTTGTATTTACTGGGTGTGCCTACATGTAATGCTGACTGTGCAGTAGCCTGTGCAGTAGGTACTGTACAAGTACTAAATAAATGCACAGTAACCACTGTGTAGTAGCATCTCGTGTTCACATGTCCACAGGGTGCATCTACACGTGTGGTTTTCTATGGAGTTGACTCATTACTTCCACCGTAAAGTGTTGCCATCTACATGGGTGCTGGCATTAGGGCACAGTAAATTAATTAACTCAGCTGTAAGATAGTACGGTCAGGGACAGTACTATCTTATGGCCAAGTTATTTACAGCACAGAAAACACATCTGGATGGTAACCAGGACCACAGCAGTTTGAGCTGGGGCAAAGCAGCCCCAGGCTGGGATCAGGCTCGGGGGGGTGTGTGTGTGTTACGGGATGTCAGTCACATGGCTTCACGCTTTGGGCACTCTCATGTCCCAGTCATCCCCTCTGCTGCCTGATGCTGCCACCCGGAGCCCAGGGCTGACCTGCCAGCCTGTTGCCAGTCTGTAGCTGCTTTGCCTCCGGTCAAACTGCTGAGATCCTGGGTGCATGTGAAGATGAGATGCCCAGGAGCACCTGACTGGCACAAACTGCACCGGAGTTTATTGAGGTGCACTAACTGCATGTGTAGATGCACCCACTTGGTATAATCTATTTTCTCCATTTTTTTAAGATGCCTTAAATAAACTAGGCATTTGGGGAAGCAGGCCAGTTTGCAGTGGTTAAGTTACGAATAAACACTTCCAGAAATACTATTTTTTAGTATCTGCCTTCTGATATTCAATAGCTCTCAGTGGACCTGTCCCCCATTAATTTGTCTAGTCCCTTTTTGAACTTGGTTATATTATCTGATTCAATAGTCTCTTGTGGTGAGAAGGTCTACAAGTTAACGACATGTTGTTTAACTTTCTATTGTTTGTTATAAACTTTTCTCATGTTAATTTTAGCAGATGCCTCTAAGTTCTTGTATTCTGGCACTTGGTGAATAACAAGTCTTTATTTACTTCATTCATATACGTCAAGATTTTATGAAGCTATTGTATACCCCCTCAGCCTTCTTCTTTCTAAGCTAAGGAGTCCTGGTACAGCAGCTACTTTACACCCTGATCATCTTTTTTCCCTTTTCTAATTCTACTATATCCTTTTTGAGATGTGGAGGCCAGAACTGCATGTGGTTTTCAAAGAAGTGTGGCCATTGTGGATCTATGGAGTAGCAAAATGGTATTTTCTGTTTAGTTTTTAGTTCCCTTCTTTATGATGTCTGGCATTTTATTGGCTGTTTTGGCTGCTGCTGCACATTAAGCTTATGTTTTTAGAGAACTATCTACAATGACTCCAAGGTTTCTTTCTTGAGTCATTGTGTGTTAGTTCAGAGCCCAACATTGTGTGTACATAGTTGAGGCTATTTTCCCCCGCCTGCATTATTTTGTCAACACTGAAGTTCATCTGCCACTTTTTTCTCACTCATTTAGTTTTGTGAGATCTTACTGCAGCTTCTCACTATCAGCTTGGGACTTGATTAACTGGAATAACTTAGTATCATCTGCCAACTTTGAGATTTCACTGAATGCTCCCTTTTCCTGGTCATTCATGGAAATGTGAAACAAAACCAGGCCTAGCACTGATCCCTGGGGAACCCCGCTATTTACCTTCTTCCATTGTGAAAAATGACCACATAGCTCTACCCTTTGCTTCCTATCTTTTAATCTGCTTTTGACCCATAAAAATACCTTCCCTGGAATCCTGTGGCAGCTTAGGGGTTTTTTGACCCTTTGGTTAGGGACTCTTTAAAAAGTCTTTTGCAAGTCCAACTATATTATATCAACTGAATCTCATTGTCCACATATTTTGGTAACACCTTTAACTTCAGCAGATTGTAGAGACAGGCTTTTCCTTTACAAATACCTTGCTGATTTTTCTCCTGCATATCATATTTACCCATATGATTGCTGATTCTATTTTTTATTATAGTTTCTACCAATTTGCCAGTGTTGGAAGTGAGACTCACTGGTCTGTAGTTCCCAGCATCACCTCTGGAACCCTTTCTGCAGAGCTGTTATGTTGGTCACCTATGATTGATCCTTAAAAGGCCGATATATTTTATACTGTACTTCTTAGCATGTTTTACATGGTGTCTGAAGAGGGTCCAAAAACTCCAATCTTTGATTATTACCTTTACCTCAGTGAACAGCAGTGTTATGTTTCAACTATTTCTTTTTGAATTTTAATCTTCATTGGGTCACATCTATTACATTAATGAATTAGGAACAAAAGGGCCAAATTCAGACCTGGGATGAGCAGAGATTGCACTTGCTAACAGAAAACTGAATTTGCTCCCAAAATTAAAAGCTAGAATGCTTTTTGAGGTATTCAGTTGAAATTAGCACAGTCATCAGCTGGAAGAAATAAAATATATAAGAGAATATAAAAGGAGCAGAGTTTAGACTTTGTCTTTTTCTTTGACACAGACAAGATACATTTTAAATATGTGATGCAACACCAATGAAGTCTATAAGGGAGAAATGTCTCAGGTCGGAGCATAGGCAGACAAGGCTCTTTGGGTAGCCCTGCTGGCTGGTCCAAGAACAGGACCAGTGGTTGGTAGAAGAAATCATTATTTCACCCTTTTGACTGTATCTTTTCCATTTGAGCTCCTCTAATAATATTTGCTTGCTGTATAGCTATAAACTTAAACGCTATGCAAATATCCCCAGTGAGAAATAAGAGTCTTACAAAAATGTGTTATAAATCTTAAGACTTAGATAGGAGTGGGCAAAATGGCAGATCAAGCCAGCAGCCAGACTCCATTTCCCAGCAACCCCATGTCGCTGTGGCCAGTTTCCATGGAGACCCCAGGAGCAGTGGAGCCATGACAGCATGGGGCCAGGGTTTCCATGGCAACCAGCCCCAGCAGCGCTGGCAGGGAGCGCAACTGTGTGGGGAGCTGCTCTGGGGCCAGGGATGATCCTGCAGTGGTGGCACTGTGGTCCGGAGGCAGGGCAGAGTTGTGATCCACTGCCCGCCCACATGCCCCTGCCCAGGGTGTGCGGGCAGTGGATCACAGCTGCCCCGGCTCCGGACTGTGCTGTCACCACCACAAGATCCCGGCCTTGGAGCAGCTCCCCACCCTGCTGCATGCCCTGCCAGCACTGCTGGGGCTGGTCTCCATGGAAACCCTGGCACCACGCTGTCATGGCTCCACTGCTCCTGGGGTCTCCATGGAAGCCAGCTGCAGCAACGCAGGCAGGGGCTGCTGGGAAATGGGATCTGTCAGGGGTCCGATCTGGCCTGCGGGCCGGACTTTGCCCACCCCTGCTAGCAAGAGTACAAATATGGACTTGAAAGAAAAAAAATAAAAAGAGATAAAACATAGAAAAGCATCTCCTGTTCAACTTAACTTCAGTTCTTAACCCATATTCACTACTTCAGAAAAGAAAAAAAATCATCCCATGTTCCCTCTCATCTCTGCCCAAACCAACTCCTTTGCCTCACACTGAAGGGAGTCCCTCTCCTCCCTTGGTATCCCTCCCAAGCCTGGACCTCCCCCTCTCCCAGGGGGCAGTCCCCACTCCCCATGCCTCACACCCTTCCCTCTTCCCTTCATGTGCCTTCTGTAACTTCTTTGCTAATACTCCAGAGTCCATGCCTGGGTTCATGAGTTTCCCACTGCAAAAACCATTGACTCATTTTAATATTTTATTATATTTGCATCCTCTTTGGGTTTTATTAAATCAATCCTAGCTATAAAGGGACATTTCTCCATGGGACAAAAATCATCCTAGAATAAAACTGTTGGAAAAATTCCCAAATCTCTTCTTACTCAACCAGAGAGACTTCCACATATAATCCTCAAGGTGGCAATACCATTTTTAGTCCCCAGAGGCCCCGATACAAATGCTTAATAGTTCAGCATAAACTGTAGTTGTCAGATATGCTTTTGTGGAATGAATGAACAGTATTTTTTGGTCAGATCAAAATGTTTCTTTATTTTATCTCTAATAGAAATACCTCCTTACAAGCAAATGAAATATTTTTCCATATAAAAATGCCTTTTGTTAAAACTCTGATAAACTTTTGTTGAAACTCTGATAAACTCTGTTTATGTATCTGTGTGAGTGTCTATACAATAAGTCAATTCTTATTGAATGGGAATAGGAGACCTCCTAGAGAACAGATTAATAGAAGGGATTTTTAGGCTAAATTACAAAATGGGTCTTAACCAGGTCTTGTGTTTCAGGAGACTCAAAATCAAATCAGGCCTAGATCACAAAAGAACAAGAATTTTATGAAACCTGGTCTTGAAGAAGGGATGCACATAGCAGCCTAGCTTGGATAATCAATTGATGTTCTGGCCTGTTCGTAGACAGTCACTACTTTTATGAATAATATAGCAAAGTGCTTCTATGTAAAACAAAGCCAGCTGAAACATGGAAAGCACTCATGCAGGAGACAGTGAACTTCAATTAAGATTTACTTGAAAGAAATGATTACTATGTATTCATTCTTGCTCAAGGGAAATTGCACTTTCCAGCAGCCTCCTCTTTATATGAGGTTAGGATTGAAACAAAATTGGCGTTTAATGTGAGGACTGCTCCATTTTATACTGGAAAATCTAAGATTTATCAATTTGCCTCATATTTTTGATGTTTTGAACAATTGGAAATGGTTCAGACAGGCACTACAAGAATAATTTGAGGTTTATTTAACTTATCAAAGAAAAGGTTAAGTAGTAACTTGATCATGGGTTAAAGAAGCTACACTGTGAGAAGAGTTACAATAACAAAGGTCCTTTTAATGTAGCAGACAGAAGCAGAAAGTGATCCAATGTGTTGATGGTGAAGCTAGATAAACTCAGATCAAAAATAAGGTGTGAATTTTTAGCAGTCACTGTAATTAGCCACTGAAAAACTGATCAATGGAAACGGTGAACTCTCTATCACTTAAAGTCCCCAAATCAAGCTTGGATGTCTATACAAGGCATTCTAGCTCAAACAGAGGTGTTAGAACATAAGTACCATCTGGGGTCGGATCAGTGGTCCATCCAGTCCAGTATCCTATCTCCAGCAGTGGGAGGAATGGATGCTTTAAAGAGAGAGCAGTGAAGCAGGTAAATCCAGAGTGACTGATCCCCTATTTGTTACCCTCCCTGGCATAAACCATTATTGGTTTAGAGATTTCACAGAAAACATAGCCACCTGTTCTGTTTAATAACTATTAATGGATCCATCATCAGCATAGTCTTTTGAACCTGGCTATGCTGTCTGCCTCTGCAACCTCTTATGGCAATGAGTTCTGGAAGTTAAATGAATACTTCATAAAAAAGGGCTTTGTCTTGTTAGTTTTAAACCTGTCTCCTACTAATTTCAGTGGGTGTTCTGGGACTTGGTGAACCTTGCCCATGCCCATCACAATTTTCTAGATCTCTATCACATCCCCACCCTTGCAGCCGCCTCCTTTCTAAGCTGAAGAGCCATAGCCTTTTCAGTTTCTCTTGTTATAGCAATGGTTTCTTTCCTCTGAGCATTTTTGGTTGCCATTCTCTGTACCTTTTCTAATTCTATTACATCCGTTTGGAGATGCAGAGATCAGAACTACATAGAGTATTCAAGGTGTGGCTACATGACTGATTTGTATAGTGGCACACCAAAGTTCTCTGTTTGCCCTTCTTAACAGTGCCTAACATTTTAATGGCTTTTTGGTTGCCACTGCACATGGAGCTGACTTTATAAGAGAATGATCTATGATAAAATCAAAGGTGTAGCAGCTAGTTCAGGAATTCCTGGGTGAAATTTCATGGCCACTGTTATTCAGGAAGTCAGATTAGTTGCTCCCAAAAAGTTCCTTCAAGCCATAAAATTTAGAACCTAAGATTTTATTGCAACATATAAAGAGAAAACAATATGAAACAAAAAGGGAGGGAAAAAAAGGAATTGTATTGAACTCAGAACCTTTTGCAATTAGACAAATACGTGGCTCTGTCAGGCAGTCAGAGAGAAGAACGAATGATGGAATGATAGGTCTTCTAAATGGCTGAGATATGGAAAAATTCTTCTGCTTAAGCCTTCATTTCAAAATCCTAGAAAACTTAAAAATAAACAAACCCACCTGCCTTCAAAAAATCCCTCACCTCTGACTCATATGATGTGTTTATTAGATAAATTGCAAAGTTAAAGAAAACTGATATGAAAAATAGAGAATAGTGAAGCTAAGCAACCTAGTCATTGTTTCCTGCAAAGAGAGAAAGCTTCCACTTATTTTGCATAGATCAGACGATGAAGGAATTCTGAAAAAAAGCCTATGTTTGTCAGCAAGGCTGATAAATGGCTGTTTGGATTTACAAAACTGCTTCTGAAAAATCTGGCAGAGAGAATAAGGAGAGCAATCAATTAACTCTCTTGCTTTAAATGTCAGTGGAACTAATAATGCTTCATGAAATATCTATCGCACTAACTAGGACTGTGAAAACAACTAGTTTTTCAACTTGGCATTAAACCAAAAATACATAAATAAATAAAAAAAAAATGGTTTGGATTGAACCAAAATTACTATGTTGTTGCTTTTTTTCTATAAAATAGAAAACTTAAAAATTTCAATTGATATGGAGTGGACCTTTCCACTTGGCCAAAACAGAAACATTTTGGGACAGATGCTCGTGAAAAGCACAAAGAAATAAAGGTGGGATCTCCTTTTATTTAGTAATCCAGCTCTTAGCACATGTCCTGAGGTTCATTGTCCTCTGCTGCCTGAGGAGACTAGAACCTACATCTCCCTTGTCCTAAAAAAATGTCATAAACACTAAGATATCTGGTATCATGGCAAAAAAGCTTCTCAATAACTATTCTGGACATTTTTTCATATTTTGAACTACCAGGCTAGGAAGTCATTCTCACCCTTGTGCTCTTTCAGTAGCTATTTAATTATTTTACATGCAGTGAAACAGTTCTGAAAGGAGGGAATGAGATAAGCTGTGTAATCAAATGCTCTATAACCTGTGGGCAGCGCACTTCCTCAGGAAGTGAGAGAGCTTGTTTCAAATCCATCCCTGAATCAGGCAGAATGGATTTTACAGGAATCCAACCTAGGTTGTCCACACCTTGGGCAAATGCTCTAATCATGACCTAGGAAGTTAAGGGGCACCTCTTCCTTGGGTACTTTCATCAATCTAACTCTGCAAACCTTTTTAGAGGGGAATTTTTTTTGGTGAATTCAACCTAAATCCATGAATATTGCCAGCAAATTTGGAAATTTTATGATTTGCCAAAGTATTTTTTTCCTCTGGTTGTAACTACAAACCTCTTTTCCATATTATGTGTGCACAAATGCTTTGAAAAAAATCTTTAAACGGGAACAGGTGAAGAACTATGAACCTAATGATGATTGTATGAATAGAGATCTTGGGAAAAAGCCCAAGTAATAGAATCACATTGCAGTGGTAGCCCTTTGAGCATTATATAGGCTGCTGACAGACATGAAGAAAAGAAAAAACGCGCTTTAACTGAAGAAACAGTGCCTTAATTTGACTCAGCTCCGCGGTGTCTGTATAGATTGGGCACTTCAGTGGGGCTCTTTGGTGCTTTTATCTAGAATGGATTCAATCAGCTATTATATAAAAGAGCCAAAAAAGCCCCACTGAAGTGCCCAGTCTATACAGATGTTGGGCAAGCTGTGTCAAACTAACATAATGCCTCTTTTGGGCATGTGCTGAACTTGGTGCGGGCACGCACCAAGTTTAAAGTGCCATTTTTTTGTGGGGGGAGGGGGTTATGTCTGTAAGAAGTCTATGTGCCAACATAGGAAATTGCTGTCCACCAGATGGCTCCCTATACTGGATTGTTGTGTGTTGTAAAATTCCTTTTCATAAGGGAAAGTAGTTTGAGCAAATGTGAATGTATTGGGCATGCCTACAAGTGCAATTAATGCAAAGCAATAAACTCCAGAGTATCACAGCCCATTGAGCCGGGTTGAAGCAGCTCCAGCTGGCAAGGGGCCCAGGGGGACAGCCTGCCAGCCCAGGGTTGCTCTCCCCCAGCTCAACGTGCTGAGGAGCATGAGTGACTGGTGCCTCCTGAATCTGGGGAGGCACCTGCTGAAACCGTTGACCCTGTCGGGGGGCACCAGCCCTACTGACAGCATCAGGGGCGGCACCATTCTCATCAGGGGGAGCATGTACACTCCTGTGCACCCCCTATCAGTTGCTTATGCTGAGGAGGGACTGGCTGGGCCACAAGGGTGCTTCAGTGCAAGGCTATCCAGCAAGGCTGCCACTGGGGAAGTGCCTGCACTTGTGCTGTTGTAGAGTTTTTTTACTCTGTAGCAGGACAATACTTGTATTTACAAGTACTATCCTGCTGTGGAATAATTTAGTTTACTCCAGCCTAAATCAGGCTGCACATGTAGACACCAAGATATTTACTGCGTAGTTAATTAGTCTACTGCAACTGGTGTAGACATGCCCACTGAGATTTTCTTTGGGTCTTAACATCAGACCTACAGCTCCTGAGCAGGTGCCTGGACTAGGAAAGAGCTGAAAGCCTGATTCTTATTTCTGTTTTGCTCTAAAGTTGTTCTTTTCAAAAGGATTAATAAGTATTCCCTATTCTGGAACAGGAACCACTTGATGCTTATTTCTCTCTGTTTCACACTATCTGGAAATGGAACATGTACCTGAAGTTGCTGACCAGTAGTCGATCATGAAAAGGTGATGTTATTTTGGGGCAGAGCACCCATAATGTTGCAAACAACTGAACCTGCTAGCAAATCTTTTATTCTGCTTTTGTTAGCCAACTGATTTTCCTTGAAAATATTCTAATCTATCCCTTTGGTTGTTTATATCAGTTCCATGATTGATTGTTAACCTTATTTCTTTGATGTGGAAAATACTCTCACTTTACTATAAGATGCACTTCTGAAATATTATGCTTTTACAATTTTCTCCTTTTCTTTTCATGCATAGATGACATTAAGATTAATCCTTCAAATATGTCTTTCTGAAATACCTTGTACTAGATGCGACTTTGAGAAGGATTTTGTGGAGGAACTTCCTTTAGTTTTACTTTGGCCTCAATTGTGTTCCTATTGAATTGAATAGAAAAATTCCTTATGGTTCACATCTTTGAGCTATCTTTACCTTCTTCTCATGCCTTGCATGCTTTCTTAGGAGAAGAGGTTATGTCTTAAATCCTGAATACTTCATTTTTGTTTCTTCCACCTGGTTTCACAAGAAGTGGAAGTTGCTAAATACTCAAACCTTGTTTGAGAGTAACAGCAACAGAAACAGGCTTTTGTTTGTTTTCTGCCTAATCTTAATGTTTCTATTTGTATCAATTCTTCATAATTCTGGTATACTAATAAAGAAAGACCACTTCACAGCTTGGCATTGGTTCTTTCTTAGGTTATCACTTTCTCCTCTCATTTCCATCTTTACAAAACAGCTGCTTGCAATGTAAAATGTTATCACCAAAGAGATGAAAGAGAAACAGGTTTAATTGACTGAAAAACTGAAGTTATTTTTATGGCTATTTAGTGATACTGTAGCACTGTTGTGAGAGTAATAATATAGTTGAAAGCCTAGATGTATTCCAGGTTTATTCTGATGTAACCCCCTCTCACCCCAGCATAAACAAAGAACGGATATTCAATGGATGGCCCAACAGTGGCGTAACTTCCTAGACGCTTGTGTAAAGTTACCCTGGGAAAAATCAGAGGTAAAATTATACTGGCATAGATGTCATGTGTCCCCTTCTATCCTGAAATGAAAAATGGCTAGTAATGTTTCCCAGGCACTGAGGGTGGCATTCTTTTCTTTCCTGGTAATCTAAAAGACCAGTTTAAAAAAATCTAGTAAAAAACAAGTATTTTGATCACCCATATGGCAATTTTAGTACTTCTGCACGCAGGCGAATTCTGTTCTTGGACACACATTTTATTTTTATTGATTTATTTAGTGGATTCACAGGCCACCCTTCTGAAAATGTATATGGATGATGACAGTCACACAGATTGAACGCGGGCAATAGTAGCCATACCCTGCCCCTTATGAATGTGTAGCCTTCCTCTCTTAGTTTAGACCTAAATTTAGAAGTTTAGGGAATACCTCTAGGTAGAAATAAACTGCTCTCAAAGGAAAATGATTATTAACTATCCATTTTATTGTTTAAACAACACATCTCATTTTTAATATTTGGATAGGGACTACAGCCAAGTTGTTAATAAAGGAGACACTGCTGACTCTCAATCTCTCACTGACTTGCCATGTTTCATTGGTCTAGTCACAAAGGGCACCTGTACATGTGCCCAATGCCTGCTTCAATGCATTCTAATTAGAACACATCAGAGCAGACTTGATTAACTGAGTGTGCTAGAGCAGGGGTTGTCAACCGGGGGTACGTGTGCCCCTGGAGGTACTTTGAAAGGTCCCAGGGGGCATGCGGGGGCAGGTGGGGATGGAGCACTGCCACCCCATGCTGCTGCCTCACAAGAGCAGGGCCAGGGCGGGGCGAGAACAGAGCTGCACAGACGCTGTGCTGTCACCGCTCTGCCACTTGCCATGACCCCGCTCCACATCTGGCTGCTTGCTATCCACACTGCCCCTGCTCAGCGTCTGGCTGTTTGCCTCCCCCTCTCCTGCCCCGGGGGTACACTTACTAAAAAGGGGGCCGCCAGGGGCACACTTATTAAAAAAGGTTGAAAATTCCTGTGCTAGAGTGATCTAATTAGAACATTTCAGGAGCCTCAGTATCGTGTGTATTTAGCATTCTGCACTTCAAACAAGCTCATCAAATAAGCTTTAGTTAAGTTCCCCCACTGCCATTTTGAAGCATGGGGTGCTGAATACATGAGATGCTGCAGGCATCTTAATGACAGCCGCTCTAATTAAAATGTTCTCCCCCTACCCTGGAGCATGTATAAAGACACCCAAGGGCTTAGGGTGCTGGTCTTAGCCGTGTTGCATGAAAAGAAGAGAATATAGAAAGCCTTGGAAAGAAGCAACATGATAATGTTTCTGTTTACTGCTGAAAAACATGATAATGTTTCTGTTTACTGCTGAAAGATGCTATGGAAGAAAGAATGTGCAATGGCAAAGACAAAGGGATGTGGCTCACTGCATAGGAGGCATATGTAAGCCCTCCCTCTACAAGGTAGCACATAAATTCCTGATGGTGACACACATTATACAGCAAGGTGCTGTGCCCAGGCCGTAGAATTCTGGCTAGCAAGATCCCTGGAATACAGCAATCATCTTTCCCCTTGAAGTCAGAGCCAGGGCACATTTTGGTCCCTAACTAATTTCTCTCTCAGGTTATGCCTCTATAAAATATAAACTATCTACATGGCAATTACTGAAGCTTAGTTAATTAATCAGGTAATTAATTGTTTTGGAGAGGTGCTATAAAGTATCTGAATTTAATGGTGGTGATAGTGTGACTGTATTGATTAACAGAGCATCATTTCCAATTGCTGAAATAAATAATGGCCAGTTTACTACTTAATAAAACAAAAAAACCCTGTGTGTATTCTAAATGTTCATAGTGGGCGTGTCTACATAAGATGCTTTATTGTGCATTAGATTAATTTAATGTTCAGTAAAGGGTCACTGTCTACACATATATGGGACTTACTGCACATTAAATTAATCTAATGTGCAGTTTGCTAGTACCAACACATACAGGTACTAGATAAATGGCACATTAGCTAATGCACCATAGCACACAGGCAGATGCTGATCAGGAACAATTTAATCCTGATCAGCCCAGGCAGGGGCCTGCTGCTGCCTGGCTAAGCCCCAATGTGGGGAGAGCTGTGTGGCAGCTGTCTCCCTGGCATGTGGGTATCAGGATGGGTCTTAATCTCTATGTGGCTGGCAGAGCTTTGTCAGCTGCACGGGCAGCTATCTCCCCATCACATGGGGATCAGGACCTGTCCTGGTCCTGATCCCCATATGACCAAGAGAGTTGCGCTGGCTGCAGAAGCAGCTGTTTCCTCAGCCATGCGGCGAACAGGACTGCCCCCCAACAGATAGCCCCCAACCCAGGGGAGCATAGAGCTCCCCATGGCTGCTGCAGAGAGGCAGAGCAGGGGAATCCTTGGACTGGGCTGCTCCTGTCAGGAGCAATTTGCTCCTGACTGGGGCACACTTGTGGATGTGCACCCAGGAGCACATTAATGAGCCTGAATTTTCTGTGCAGAAAATTCAAGCACATTAATAGCATGTGCACCCAGTTAGTTCATGAAGCTGTTGAATATTGAAGTCCACAAAGAACTTTGGATGAGGGTAATCTGCCGTGACTGTTTCTAGCCTAGAGACAATTTTCTGTAGGGATATGTTCACTGGACAGAAGCATGCAGGTTTATAGGGAGACAACAACATCTTTCAAACAGAAAAATGAAATCCTACAATTTAAAGAAAATTGTGCAATCTAGCAAAACTTACACAGAGACCCTAAATTTGAAGGAATGGCATCTTTCTCATGCTGGTGATTCTCTTTTGTCCTTGATAGTGACAGTTTATTTCTTTTTGGATTTTACTTTGTTTTTTAGCAAGATGTTTTCAACATCCTTCATGTAACTGACCCAGCAATAGTCTGTCAATAGACAGTAATGTGTCTGTCAAGACAAACACCAGGAATAAGACATTGTATGAGGAGTAAAAGTAATTATTTAAGTCTTTATAATATAAGGTAAATGGTCAGGATTTCATTAGGCAGCTAAAACTTTAGCAAATCACCACTAAGAACGAAGAAAAGCGATTTGGAGGCAATTGTTAAAAGTTTTCTTCCAAGTTTAGCTGCCAAGATATGAAATATGAAGATGTTTCTCAGAGATGTCTCTTCCAATATCAGGGGACATGGAGACTGTTATGGCTTCAACCACAGGAGCACTACCAGAGAAGTTGATATCTGCTACCAAAGCTGATATTTACCATTGAGCAAAATTATGGGAAAATCTGAGATGTGAATGTGCCTAAATGACCTTTTTAATCACAAAGAGAGAAATGTGAAATGGAACTGTCTTAGCAGATGTGATTGCTTGCCAAGCCAGGAAGTTAAGTGTTTGAAAGGAGACTATTTAATGTCATTAATGGACTGCCAAGATTATCCCCCTGAGGATGCAGGAAAGCAAATGTTTATCAACAGCATTTACTTTGCAAAAGTGTTGTATGGGCCAGACTAGCTAGCCTGCTTCATTTATTAAGTACTGTTCAGGCAGCTGAAAGTGGAAGTCAAATATAACTCACCTGCCACAGACAAAGTCATTCTCTATGGCCCTCACATGGATATTTCAGGTTTGGGGACACCCTATACCTACAAATGAATAGCACTACCATGGGTACACATATGGCTCCTCACTATGCCAACATATTTATAGATTCATAGATTCATAGAAATAGAGTCGGAAGGGACCTTGCAGATCTTCTAGTCGACCCCCTAACCTGGGCAGGAGAGAAAACTGGGCTCAAATGACCCCAGCTAGGTAATCGTCAAGCCTCCTCTTAAAGACCCCCAAGGTAGGAGCCAGCACTACTTCCCTTGAAAATTGGTTCCAGATCCTAGCCGCCCTGACTATGAAGTAGTGCCTCCTGATATCTAGTCTAAACCTACTCTCTAGCAACTTATGGCCATCATTCCTTGTTACTCTGGGAGGTGCTCGGGGGAACAAGGTCTCTCCCATTCCCTGCTGGTCCCCCCTAGTAAGTTTATAGATGGCCACCAGGTCCCCTCAGCCTTCTCTTGTGAAGGCTGAACAGGTTAAAGTCCCATAGCCTCTCCTCATAGGGTCTGCCCTGCTGTCCCCGGATCATGTGAGTGGCCCTCCTTTGGACCCTCCCAGTGCTGTCCACATCCCTCCTGAAGTGCGGTGCCCAGAACTGGACACAGTACTCCAGCTGTGGCCTGACCAGTGTCGCATAGGGAGGGAGGATCACCTCATTGGCCCTGCTCGTGATGCATCTGTGGATGCACGACAAGGTACGGTTAGCCCTACTGACTGTGACCTTGCATTGTCGGCCCATGTTCATCTTAGAATCGATAATGACTCCAAGATCTCTTTTTGCCACTGTGCTTTTCCCCCTGTAACCTGTCCAGGTCCAGCTGTATCTTGTCCCTTCCTTCTAGTGTGGCCACCTCACCCCAAACCTTGGTGTCATCTGCGAATTTAAAAAGGGTGCTTTTCACCCCCTTGTCCAAGTCGCTAATAAAGACCTTGAAAGACCTTGAAGTTCATTTTCTCTACAGCTGCCCTCTCAACCCTTTGGTATACATCAGGTAGTTCAATGATATCCACATAATATGGTTGTATGGCAAGGAAGAATGCATACACTTTTAAAAGAACCCGGTGCTGTGGCGCAAGCATGTGTACAAATGCTCACGGTTCCATAACTGTGCAAGGACTGCCAGTTCTTCCTGCTTGTTTCCCAGGCTCTGTGCATTCATGTACAAGCACCTAAGGTAACTAGTTGATTGCCCTGATTTCTCAGGAAGAATGAAAACACCTCCTCCCCTGTTGCCCTCTCCTGCTTGCTCTTCTTCCAGGTCACCCACTTCCCCACTTACCTCAGGGCTGTGGTCTCCATCCTCCAGCAAACCCAGTTTAAAGTCCTCCTCATTAGGTTAGCAAGCCGTCTGCAAAGATGGTCTTTCTTCTCTTTGTCAGGTGGATCCCATCTCTTCCTAGCAATCCTTCTCCTTGGAATATCATCCCGTGATCAAAGAAGCCAATGCCCTACTGGCAACTGTTGGCTTAAGAATGGCATTTAAAGGTTTGCTTTTTGGGAATTGGCTTATAAGTATAGATATATGCATTAGAATGGTTCAAGATGGGCAGCAGGGGTTAACTGATTTCAAAAAGCTTGGGTCTTACACACAGAGTTTCACCCTTGGAAGCAGACAGGCTTTCTAACACAATAAGGCCAATGGATGCACACAGCCTGAGAACTGGCGGGGCATATACCATATTGTCTAATACAACAGGGTCAACAAGGACACAAACGCTGGGAACCAAGGGAGTATGTACTATAGTGCCCATAATATCAGATAAGTGGCACCAACTACAAGGCCTCAGAGCAAGGGGGCCTGAGTCCTGGTTTTTGGGGAACAGACCAAATTAGGAGAAGGCCCACAAGACTACATGGATGTGTGACCACAGAGAGATAACCAACCAGAGATAGCCATGGATAGAGTCATCAGGAGTCATCAAGAGGAAAGGAAAATACAAAAGCAGAGACTTGAGAGTAACAAAGGGTCCCTTCTTCTCTTCCTTTCTGTCCCTCCCTGTCTCTCGTCACTGTCCCTCCCTTTGTCTTGTCTCTCCCCATCCCCCACCATCCTTCTCCTTGAGAGGGGTCCCCATCCCTGTCCCCCAGGAAGGATCCCTGAGCCCACCATGGAGGGCACATGACCAACCCATCTCATACGCCCCACTGGAGGGGGGTGTGGGCCTTGGCATCCTACCTCCAGACTGTTGACATCTGACATCTAAGAGAGACAGCCTCAGAGTGAAGCCTGCATCCTAACCAGATGTGCTTTGACTCTGATGACAGCCCTAGGATTTGGTAGATATACAGAATTACTTGATTGTTTGTATTGTTTCTTATTTGTTATTACTGTGTATCAATAAATTTGCCTATTATCAAATGGAAATGTCATGGTCAGTCTGATGGTGAGTCCTCCTGCCCCGAACAAGGTATCTGGATCCTAAATCCAGAGCCAACAGCAACACCACCTGTGTCGCTCTGCATTGATCTGTAGGATGCACCTGCTCCTGCCCAGGCAGTTACCCTTGACTGGAAGGATTGAAAACAACACCACCTGAGCCCCTGTGCCCTTCACTGTTGCACCCAGAGCTCTGAACTTTTGACATGCTCAGGGTCTCCCCTGGCAGTATCATTGGTGTTCACATGGATGAGCAGCATGGGGTAGTAGTCAGAGGGCTGGATGAGTCTTGGCAATCCCTCCATGACATCTTGGATAAGGGCTTCAGGCAAGCAGAAGACTTCCCAAGACAGTGGGTCATATGACATTTGATTTGTCCCAAGACAAAAATCCCCAAAAGACATTTGGTGTTTTTTTGTTGCAGCATTGCACTGCTGGTTCATGGTTAGGTATGAATTTGTATGTTTGATTTTTCCTTCCTAAGTGAAATACTTTGCACCTTTCTTCACTGAGTCTCATTTTATTGATTTCAGATCACCTCTCCAACATGTCTAGCTCATTTTGAATTCTGTTTCTGTTCTCCAACTGCTCTCAAATCCTCCCAGTCTGGTGTTACCTGCAATTGCTGTACATGCACTTTCTGTTCCATCACTCCTGATAATGAAAATATTGAATAGTAATGGCCAGGGCAAACTCCTGCAAGACCCAATATGAAATGTCACTGACAGTGAATCATTAATAACCACTTGTTTGAGTGCAGTTTTTTTTAACCATCTGTAAATCCAATTTAAGATGATTTCACCCAGACCACATTTTTGAAAGTGTCATGAGGGACAGTACTGAAGCCTTAGTATACTAAGATATATGACTTCTACTGCTTTCCCTTTTCCACTAGACCAGTCATCCTGTCAAAGGGGGAAAGTAGAGTGACTTGACAGGATTTGTTCTTGACAAATCAATGTTGCCCATTTCATATCAAGTTATTATCCTGTTATCTAGGTGGTTAATAGGGGTGTGTGAAACCGGTCGTATTAGATTCAGATTCAGATTCGGCCTGAATAAGGGACAGTGATTTGATTAATTGATTTGGATCGCTGTCTCTAATTCAATTTGGCTGAATCCAAATCTGAAGATTCGATGCTGATTCGAAGAATCAGCGATTCGGCCATAGACACAGCTTTAAATGTTTTTTCTACATACTTCAAGGTACCAGGTGTGGCTCATGAACACTGTGATGCAGGGGCAGACAGAGCATCCCACAGGAGCATGGGGGGGCCCTCCCATGTGCTCACCAGTGAACTCAGAACTGGACTGGAAGTACTTCTGGTCTACTTCTGAGTCTGCCACCGAGCACACAGGGGGGACCCTGCACCCCTCCAGCTCGGTGATCAGCTGTGGGGGAACCCCAGAAACCCTCCCTGACCCAGGAGGCACCAGTCGCTGAGCAGGAAGGATGTGGGGGGGCCCACCCATGCGCTCCCCAGTGGAGCCAGAAGTGGACAGGAAGTGCTTCTGGTCCACTTCTGGGTCTGCTGCCAAGTGTGCTGGGAAGCCCCCCACGCTCCTGTGGGACGCTGCATCTGCCCTGCCAACGCAGCATTCACGAACTGCCTGCTACCTTCAGGTGTGTAGAAAAAACATTTAAAGCTGTGTCTATAACTGAATCGCTGAATCTTTCCGAATCTCTCCAAATTGATTTGGAGGGTTCCAATTTGATTCAGAGAGACTAAAGGGTCCTCTGATTCGATTTGGATTTGGAGATTTGGCTACCGAATTGGGCTGAATCTCCACTGAATCGAATCAGGGACTGAAGCTTCGCACAGCCCTAGTTGTTAACGATTGATTTCTTAAAATGTATTCCAATATTTTTCTGTATTGAAATTGGATGATTAGTCTATGTTTTACATTTTTGAGATTTGTCAATATTTTTTAAAATAACCCATAAAATTCTCATTGTAGTCAATGAGGTTTTGTATACAAGAAGCTTAAATACCAATTTACAATGTGATGATGGCTTTTTAAAACAAACTGAATGACAAATCTTGTGAACACCAATGAGAAATTTAATATTTTTGCCCCTGCTTTCTTTCTCTTATAGTGTCACCCTTTGCATATACTTTCCATTATGATAATGATGTCAGCCTTGACTGATACTTTGGAAACAATAAGCATTCTGTGAAGCAAAACAATGGCTAAGAAATCAACCAACTACACAAAAAACAAAGATATAGCAAACTTACTTCGCTAACATATATAAACATATATAAAGGTATGTGTACAGGTACATCTGTGTGCATGTGCTGGGAACCTCCAAATAGGATGTATTTATAGGACTTCTTCTATTTATCTTAGGGCCTTGTTACACACTACTTTTGGGTGGCTCTGGAGTTCCTAACCCCTGGATTGTCAACACATTGGGCATGTCTACATGAGATGCTTACTGCGCAGGAGTCTAATAACACTGTGCAGTAGCATGCTGGTCAAAAACTGTGCTACTGCACAGTGTTATTAGGCTCCTGTGCAGTAAGTGTTACAAAAAACCCATGCACCAGTGCTACTACCCAGTAAATGTAGTTACTGTGCATTTACTTAGTATAGTACTTCATTAAGCAAGTACTAAATTTAATGTGCAGTAACTACTGTGTTAATGAACATGTAGATGTGCCCATTAAATCCTAAAACTAGTTTTAAGCACCCTTTAGAGAGTTTAAAGTTACACCACTCCAGGGCAGATTTATCTCTGATCTATGTTACCCAGCTCATGTTCCATTAATGTGTGGCCACTCCCCATAGATAAGCCATACCAGTTGCAGTCCTCCAGCATCCCAGGATGTAGTCTACCCTCCCCACCTGGTTCTGTGTGAACAAACCTTTCACACCCTGAACTCTACTGCCTACAGGCAATTCTGACACCAAGCCAACTCCCAATCTTGCCTCCAGGGTTATGACCTTCCCACCCCCAGGGACGTGACCCCAGGCAACCAGCTTGCAGAGCACATGCCAACTAGCCAGGTCAAAGGACACAGATGGGTCTAGGAGTGGGGTCCTGGGTAGGGGTGGGGGGAGAACAAAGTAGGATAGGATCCCCATGAGCTGGGGTTTCCTTCCCAGGGCAGGGGTAGTAGTACCCCCAAAAGTACCTTCCCTTACTGTTCTCAGCTGCCCCAGGAAGCATGACCAGTACCGCCTACCCCACATCCCAATTTGTTAAAACATGAGACCTTCTTTAATTTACCTTCTCTTTATTTCTTTTTAAATTATTTTTTCTTACATCTTTTTATTTGATCTTTCATTTCACCACCTTTCCCCCAACTCCCATTTCCTTTCCACCTTCCATTTCCTTGCCCACCCCCATCCCATTAACTCTCCACCTCCCAGTTTCATGTTCCATGCCCCACCTGCCTCCCCCAACCGTCTCTCACACACCTGCACCCTAGAGCAGGGATAAAACCTGTCTGGGTTCACCAGCCCTGTAGTGGCAACTCACAACTGTAGCTGGTAGTCTGGCCCTGGCTTGCCAGCCCTCTAGTGGCAAGTCACAGCTGCGCAGGAGGGGGACTGTCAGCAAAGGTTTTTAGCCTTAAGGTGTGACTGCTCCAAACGGGAGCTAATACTAACACTGATCAGCTTTGAACAGCTCAAAGTGCAACATATAACAAGGCCCCTACATTTCCTGAACTACTGCAAAAACATTTTTTACTGTATTGTTTTGTTTATAGGACTCCTTTGGTTCATTTGCTGCTTCTTGTGTATGCAGAGATAGATAGACAGACAGACATGTGCATATATAGTATAGTATTGAGTGTATATGTATACTTAAATATTCTACTGACCTTGAGGAACGTTGCTTATGCAAATAATACATGTTCAGAGAGCTTGGTCCTACTTGGTGCTTACAGTTCCTCACTCTCATTCACATTCCATACACAAATTGACTGAAGGTGCTTAAGTCTTTGTAGAAGGGAATTGCAGTTTTTCAGAAGCAAGGTCTAAGTAAGGAAAATCTGCTAATAGATCTTCTGATTCAATGATTAATCATACAGGTTAAGCTGGAAAATACTGTCTCTATCCCAATGCAAAATCTTAATGTCACTTTAAGTACAGCTGAGTTTTGACTCAATTCATTCACAAAATGTCATTAAAAAGAGTGCAGGTTGAGAACACACTTCACTGGAGTCCAGCCAACACATAGGAATGTATTATATTTCCTTTACAAAAATTCTACATCTAAAAAAAAGGACAAACATCTCATAGGATGGCAGGGCAGGCAGTGGGGGGCAGCAACAATTTGTCCTGCCTGCTGTTCTTTACCCTGCCACCCTGCAAGATCCTTTGAAAGCTGCTAAGAAGATAAGCACTGTAAGAAGTAAATTCATCTTTAAATGGGGAGGCTACTCAGTTCTGAGAATTATGGAGGGGTACCCATCAGCAATGGTCTAGCTATACATGATCCTACATTTGAGCTGTGGTCTAGATTCAGTGTTTTCTGTCCAGCCCCATGTTTCTACATATGCTCGGAGTGCTTTGAGTAGATTAAGGGGTTGTTGGTTGTAGCTGTGTTGGTCTAAGGACATAGTCAAGCAAGGTTCTTTGGGTAGATGTGATATCTTTTATTAGACCAACTAAAAAGTTGGAAAAAAGTTCTTTGTAAGCTTTTGGGCACAAATACCCTTCTTCAGGCATAGGGAGACTGCTGGTGTTATTGGTGTTCGCACACTGAAAATCCATCAAAGACAAACATATCCAATTACCTGTGGGTGCCCACTTCTCACAAGACAGTCACTACCTCTCTGATCTCTCAGTTTTAATCCTCAACAGGAATTTACAAAACACCTTTTGTAGATGAGCCTACAAACTTTACTTCATCAATCTACTGGAAACAAAAAATCATGGGCAATATAGACATTGGGTTTATGACACATTACAACCTGCCTGGTATCTGACACCCCAGGTAACCTGCCTCCAACTGACCACTTGCATTCCTTCACTCATTTCCCTCCCTTCCTTCCCTCCCTACCTGTTGTCTTCCTAACTTCCACTCATTTGCATTTTCATGGGCATGCTTGTTGTAAATTTCCTTCTTTTCTAGCTTGGAGAACACATAACACCAGCAGGGTGTTTGTACCTGAAAGCTTGCACAGAACTTTTTTTCTAACTCTTTAGTTGGTCTAATAAAACATATCACATCTACCCAAAAAACCTTGCCTGAGTAGATTAACACAGGGATGCAGGCTGTGATGCATTTTGTTTGCTGATAACACATAGCTCTACAACTTTGTCATATGAAAGTGGACTGAATTATCCAGTGTCACCGCCACTTGGAGGAGGGGCATCTGGCCAAGCCAGAGAAAAATGTTGGTCAAACAGCAACATGATTGAAGGACATGGCTTTTGTAACACAGGTTCTCAACTTGTGCATGTTGTTTGATCTAGGGCTGTTTCTAGTTGCCCAGGTCACTTCTGCAGTCTATTGGTAAGGTCCCTTTATATCATGTTTGCTCAGTTAAAAGACTGTGCCCTTTTCTCTCAGATGCAGGTCTCACCACAATTAGATTGCTGTAATACTGCACTCTCCAGGAGGTACACCTTGGGATCATATGGAGACTGAATTGGTGCAAATGCCATAGCCACTTATTAAGTGGTGCTACATGGTAGGAGCAAAGATCAATACTTCAAGAACTACAATGAATATCTAGGTAAAATTCAAGGAATTATTTTCAAACCTATAAGCAACTAAATGGTTTGGACTACTTGAACAATTCCTTTCTCCCCATGCCACAGTGCAAATCAGTTGGGGTTATTAGGAGGATGAGGCTGGAACCTCCTCAGTATGCAATAGAGGATGCTAAGATTTGTTATTAGAAGCCTTTGGTTTTAGAATTATTTCCTCCACCTTTGTCTCCTACAGCCCATGTTACCTTCTGAGTATGCTGCAAAGACCAATATTTTTCTCAGGTTTTGAGGAAGGAAGCAAAGTGAAAGCTAGAGCAGGTTAGGAAATATTTATTTATGTACAACGTTATTTTAAATGATGATTTATATGATAGGTTGAGCATAGGGTATAGGGCAGACATTAATGCAAATCCTGTAAATTAGTGTGGGCCAGATACACTGCATCTATGCCATCCCTGTTCACCAGCTATGAATTTAGTATTGGTATCTTGAAATCTAGACCCATAGGTAGCCAGATTGCCAAATACCTGACTTGTCTCAATAGCAGTGAGCAAGCATTCCTCAGTTATTTTTCTTTGTCTTTGGATCACAGATAAGTTATAGATGACAAGCAACTTGTCATAAAGTGATCAAAGTCAAGTTAGTTTAAACCTTACTAGCTTAAATTAGAAGTTAAAAATAATAATTATTAAATGACAGAATGCTTCTTCATTTTGGTGCATATGTACACAAAACTTAGGTCTATATTTGAAACCTATAGATCTGGCAAGTTGGGAGAAAACTGACATCAAATTCATTGTCCACTGCTTGGCACTTCTAGGGATAGAAATGCCTGGAGCTACAACAATTAAGTGTTCACAAAAAGCTTTTTTGTTACTTGAATTTAACGTTTCAATTGCTGTTGTAATCATTATTGTTAGTGGATGGGAATCCCTACAAAGCAGACTGCCGTAGAAGTGGCCCATTTTCAATAGCCTTCACATTCCTGTCAGAACTGAAGTGGCCTAATTCCATTTGTCAATCTTTTAGTTATGCCTTTTTTAGTACTTCGTCTCTATTATTTACAAGACCAGCAAAGGGAATATGTTGATAATATTTCACTGCTTAACTCTTTTCACAAAATGTTGATTGTATGAGACTTTAAAAAATGTATAATTTCCATGGAAGATATCATCATCCAGTAATGCCTTAAATGTACTTGCAAATATGTTTATCCTGTGCTAATGAGATCATTGTGAACAGATGCACTGCTTGTCCTTCCAAAAGGAGCAGCAGATTTTAAAATAGTGTGTTTTGGTGAAGTGGTTCCTGTTTGGAAAAGGGGTGGCTGCTAATTCTACCTTGTCAAGGCTAGTGAGTATTGGGTCATGTTTTCACAGGAATTAACAATCTGCCATGTCTTCTGGCACCTGCAAAAAGCTATGATATAACTAACACACCTTGTTCATTTGTTAGCACAGGGCAAAGTACTGCAAAGGTCATTAGAGTCATTAGGATTAATAATTTTACTTGGGTGAACAATTAAACTGTTTTTCTTCTGTAGATCTCAGGTCAGTTTACAAATGGTGAATCAGTATTATTAACCTGATTTTATAGACAAATAATTTGGGGCACAGAAGGTGTGTCTACATGAGACACTTTACTGTGCAGTAGATCAATTTACTGCACAGTAAGTGCCACCATCTATATGTGCAAGTGCTTGCTATGCAGTAAATTAGTGTACTCCAATATTAATTTGCTATCCGCAAATGCAGGTAACAAATAAATTGCAGAGTAGTTACTGTGCAGTAAGGCACATGTAGATGGACCAGGAGCGAATTTGCTCCTGGTCATCATGGCAGAAGGGGGCAAAGATTTCTCCCTACCCCATGAAGTGGCTACTGCCAAGGTGGGGTCTGATGGTGGAGCCCGGGCTAGCACAAGTTCCCCTGACCCAGCAACAGGAAGCTTCTGGCCCCAGCTCCATGATTGGAGTGGGGGCTGGGAGATTGCTCCCTGCCCCTGGGAACTGCCTGCTGCCAGGGTTGGCTCCAGTGGTGGAGCCCGGGCTGGGACAATGCCCCCTGCCTGGCAGCAGGGAGCTCCCAGCCCCAGCTCTGCAATCACGGACCTGGGGCTGGGAGCTCCTGGCATGGGGAGAGTTTCCCACCCAGCCTGGAGCTGGCTGGGACCTGGCCCAAGCTGGCAGAGTTCCAGCCAGCTCCAGGCTACACGTGCAGACTGCCTCACAGAGCCTGGCATTGGCCAGGAATGGTCCCAGCCGGGGGCAGGTTCCAGCCCTGAAGCTCCTTCTTAGCTCTGTGCCCCAATCAGGTGATCAGGGGCAAGGTGCTTAGAAAGAGCTGTGGGAGAGGGGCAGGTCCCAGCCCCCTGCCCTGATCCTCCAGTGGGGCAGCTAGCATCAAGCCCCCAGGTGGGAATCCCTGCCCAGCCAGGGGCTCACTGCTAGCTGCCCCGGGGGCTTCTGTGCTCCACTGTGAAAATCTCCCCCTCTTTCCACTCCCCACTTCAGGACACCAGGGCTTCCTGCTTCTGTTCTCAGCTTCTTTGTTTTCTTGCTTTTTTGCAATTCCTGTACTTTTTCATGGGGAACCAGGCTTTTTCACAGGGGACCCAGGTAATTCAGTTTCTCCAAAAAATTGCAAAGTAGTTAATTTGGTAGGTCCTACTTATCAGGCAGGCTCAGTAATAATGCAGTTGTTTTCTGGGTGTTTGAGGTGGCCTGTGTGGGGGTGTAGCTTTTAGCTTGTATGAGCAGGAACCCTGGGGGATTATTTTCCTCTTGTCCCTTTCCTTAGAAAGGAGAATTAAAGTTATGATTTTTATTCTCCATTCACAGCTGCTTGCAGGAGAGTTGTTCACAATGAGTCACTGCAGACCCAGAACCTAAACTAGGTCTCCTGACTACCTGTTAGGTGCATAAACCGCTGAGCACACTACCTTTCATGGTGCTTTGTTTACTTAATGTTTTTTAAAGAGACCATCACTGCTCTAGAAAAGTGTTTTGTGGCAACAGTCATTATATATTCATTTTGGTAAATCAAGAAACCTAATAGCACAGTACTGCAAAATTCTAATGGCTTATGACTAATGTTTTTGAAGGGCAAATGAGATCATCACGATGTACAGTAAAAGATGGGCAACGAGATTTTTTTCTGGGCTAGTAAATATTCATTATAAATGTGCACAGCTATGTTAGAGGTGGAAACTAATACGAATATTAGTCACTCCCAGACCACTGTAAAATCAATAGTCTTGGACAGTTTCATGCTACTGGCTGATTCATTACATCATTCTGGTGGCCATGTCACACTGAATTTTTACTTTGCTGTCTTACATCCTTCCATTTTTTTTTGGTAAAGGATTGCTCTGACAAATAAATCAAACCATTACTATAATGATAGTAGGTTTTTATATAATTGATGACATGTAAGTTACTGCTTAATGGATTTCTAACTGTAAAAACTGACATGTGGAGAAACCTCCCACTATGCAACTAAAGCTAAAAGGTCACATCTGACTAGTAAAACGTCAACAAAATGAAAGAACTCAAGTCCAAAATGATTATGTAATGGATGGGTAAGATAGGACTGTATGCCTCTAAGATGAGGCTTCCTTATTTTTATCTCCTTTTCTTGAAAGTCATTTGATGGGAAACAAAGTTTGTTTTAACAAGTTCTTACGTATAATATCCCGGTATCTCTGTGGCACAGCACATATTTTCAGCCTACTTTATCGTAATGAAAACTAGGTCCTTCTTTAATACTGTACTCCTTCACACTGTTCCTGTATGTAGAGACTGCATTACTAGTTAATAGCATACTGTAAAATGATATGTAGGAACACGAATAAGCTGATTACTAGTTATGTTTGTTCAATTCAATAACAGATTTAATCTTCAAGGGACTTGGGTATGTAGTCTAATCTGGCCCTGCAAATATAAGACAGCAAGAAGCACCATTCTATGTATGATTCTCAATACTCTGTTGAACCACTGGATGGCATCAACCTATAACATAATCAGTTGCTGCTGTTTTTACTTAAAAAAAAAAAACCCTACTGGTTATTTTATTGCTTGTGACTACTTTGTGTATATTATGAGATTTTTGGGTGGCTGGCTGAACTAAAATATGCATTAGTGGTTGCAACAGTACTAGTTCTGATAGAAAACAATTTATAGTTTAGTATACTCAACACATACCCAAAAGCCTAGAGATTTTTTTAATAGAAATGTGCATTTTGGTGTTTAAATAATACATTTATTTTGAAAAGGAGTCTCATTCTGAATCTAGACATATCTGCTAGTGCTTTTACATATAAATACTTTCCACCATCTTCTACAAGGAAGATAAACAGACCATTTTCTCCAGAATTCCTGATGCTGGAACACCAAAACTGTTACTGAATAGTCATTCCTACCGATTTGTAAAAGGACATACTATTCACACTGAAATAGCAACGCAGGGCCTGATTCACCTGGTCATGTAGTTAACTCTGGCAGTGGGAATCTGTATAGGAGAAATTACCTGGTGGGGGGTGGGGGGGTCACACTTTGAAGGAATTAGGAGTCTAGTTCTGCCTTAAGAAAACATATCCATACGACTTCATATATGTCCATACAATTGCTAGTCAAGCATGTAAATGTTAATGCAAATCAGAAAGCAAAGTTTGGCTTCCTGGATCTTTTCTTTAAGGGGCGCAAATGTGCTTGTCTGGAATAATAGGATTGTTATAGATAAATATCAAATTGCACTGGCAGTGCTGTGAAAAAAAATGCTATCAGATTGACACAGAGAGCCTGTAACTTTAGTCTTTTTTGTGCTATGAATACCTAACCAATCTTGGAAGTTATCAGACGTTAGCTGCTACTAGACATTATAGAAAATCCTAAATGGGATTGAAAGTATAACCGCAGCCAGCAACGTCAGTCTAGTCCTCCTCTTGGGCACCTAATTGGACTTAGTCACCTATGTGCGATTCTGTTCCACTCTGCTCAAGTCCCTGAAAATCTATATTACATCTATTTTTGTAACACACCATCATCTGTCACTTCAGATTGAAACACAAAAAATCAGCAAGCAGGAGAAAGCCTTATTCATCTTTTGCAATAACAGTTTTTCAGGGATTCAAACACGGCGGAAAAGAATTGCACTTAGGCACCTAAATCCACTTAAGTGCCTAACAGATGTAGTGGAATCCAGTCCTATGTGTTGTAGCCTTTAAGCTTTTCCACTGCTTACACTATTATATGTCACTTTCCCTTCAGTACTTCTGAGGATGTACTTTGGTGTTCTCATGTCTGTGAATGCTTAGACCCTTGTGCTGTTTCTGCTTTCCTTGAGGGCAGAAGTCAGCTTTTGTTATCTCTGGAATCTGCAGCCATGAGCATCTAGTAACAGTAACCATAATCTAATTTTGAGTTGTCTTAATTAAAATTAGATTTATTAGAGAGAGAGAGAATCAAATTAAAATTTAAGCAGCATAAAAACATAGTGAGAGAAATGCCATGATAAATTTAACTCTCTAAGCTACACTTTTAAAAATTATAATTTATTGGGTAAAACGGAGCTTAGAAAACATGCTTCTCCAAACATTCATTTGCTTCTGTCCCAACAGCAATGAGCTCTCAAATAAAGGATTTAGGAGCCTAAAGGTTAAGTGCTGCTATGCCTAACTTGTAAGTGCCTAACCCTGGAGTGGACTCAAGAATGCTCTGTTCCACGTTTCAGTTCCCTATGCATGGGGATAGGCAGCTACCGCAGAATAGGTTACAAAACAACCAAGTGCCAAAGCTAACCATGAGGACAGACTAATCACAGCTTTCTGAAATCTACCCCTTACACATCTTAGGGTTGCAAGAAACTGCCCCCATCCATTTGGGGTAGATCCTTCTCTTGAAGGAGAGGACTTGCAAAGGTATGAAACATGGCTCCCAGAGAAGGTCTCATCACCAGCTGAGAAATGACAAAATGGCTAGAATGCTTGCTCGGGATGTGGGAGAGTCTGGCATGATTTGCTCTTAGCCTAAGGAGACTAAATCCCCCATTTCCCATTTGAAGAGAATGTTCTTACCACCAGGATAGTGTGTGTGTGTGTGTGTGTGTGTGTGTGTGCGCGTGCGCGTGCATGCGTGCACGCGCGCGTGTGCAGGCATGTGCACGTGTGTGACAATGGCATGCTCTAAGAGAAAGTGGCAGCTGCTTGGGGAGTGCATGGATTCTGCATGGCATTAGGCCAGGTGCCAAGCTGCTGAGTCCTATCCAGGGTGCAACTCATTGCCTGCAGAACTTTGAGGTAGAAAACAGGAACTTATGGAGCACAGCCACCTCCAGGATCAGGTTGCAGCTGAACAGGGGCTTTCAGAATCACAGTTTTTAGCTGAGAAACCTAAATTCTGCTTATGTCCCACTTTAGGTGCATAAATCCTTTATTGGAACTTGGGCTCAGTTTTTAGCCTCTTCTTCCCATATTGCTTGTCAGGTCAGCAACCACAATGCAAAGGTAGCATCATTAACACTGTTTAATGGACCCAAACTTCTTTCCAAGGTGTCAGGTCCACTCAGGCCAATGGAATGAGGCAGGGATGACACTGGCCCTTTGCAAGGTCCCATTACTATCTCTATGGAAGTTTGGATTCAGAAAGCAATGAAAAAAGTCTGAAGCCCCCAACTCGAGGCTGGGTATGTCTTCTTAGCTCTGGTGGTTAGGGCCTTGGCAGATAGCAGAAACTGGCCTCTGCCCTCTAAAGACTGGACAGTTGGATGGCTCTGGGCCAATCACCTCGCCCAAAATATCTTGACTGTTGCTAAACTGAGAGCAATGACTCTCTTTACCTGGGGAACACCACTCACAACCACTCTCCAAACAGATCATTCTCTTTTCATCATAACCCACTGAAGTCTCCCTTTGAGCCAGCTCCTTATCCACCTCATAATAGTAGCACTACCTTCATTCTTACTAGTTTGGCCAATAATTTTCCATGAGGGATGGTACAGATTTGCTGAAGTCAAGATAAATTAAGTTCACTGCATTAATGGTATTGAAAAGTCCATTATCTTACCATAGAATGATATTAAATTAGTCAGACAAAGATGTCCTCTGATAAATTAATGTGGTGTTTTGTCTAATTCCATTACCTTCCATATCTTTAACTATCCTTCCCTTCAGTATCTTCTCTAAGATCTTACTTACTGTTAAAGTCATTTTAACAGTCCTGTTATTGCCTGAATCATTCTTTCTCCCTTTTTTTAAAATCAGCACTATATTTGCTGTGGAAAGAGGTAACACCCTTCTTGGATGAAGGATTAGAACCTGAGGGTGGAGTGAGAATTTATGATATATGGGATTTACTGTGTTATGCTCTCTTCTACATAATTGCTGGGGGTAATAGGTTATGTATGAGTCCTTAACTGTTCCTTTTAATAACTGCAGTGCTGGGTGGTCCATACTGCTAGGTCCATACTGCTATCATGTTATTCTGAATAAATTCTTGCCTCCTCCAAAATTGGAGGCCATTAAAACATGACAATCCACTATTTTCCTCTCTACCATGTAATCTTATTATTTTATTATTTCTATTGTATGAGAAAAAGGTTAAAAACAGTTTTGTAAAGAATAAAGACTAGATTCAAGTAAGTTGTCCAAATAATTTATCTAGTCTGACCCTCTGCAAAACTCATCTAGATAGGCTTATTTACAGGGAATAAAAGAATTACATTTCTAAGAAAATACTTTCTGCTTTTTCCTCTATGAAATCTTCTCATCAGTTATATCTTCCTCACTGTCTTTGCCAGGCATGCTCTCAGAAATAGCTTTTGGAATGAGATATCTTAAGACCACTTTAATCCTCGAACCCTGGTTGAATTTTTTGCTGATGTGACAGAATTAGGTGTCCTACCAGAGATAGTGATTGTGGCTATAGTGCTATTTTAGCACTATAATATCTGGACAAGTGTTCTACCTGAGGTGAGTGGAACGGTTTTTGTTCTCAAAGCTTTTTCTATTCTCTCATGTCTACTAACATACCCCCATGCATCCCACAGTTTCACCAACACTTAGTATTTCAAGTACAGCTGTCATCTTGCCTGCACCTCAGTCAGCATTAAGAGGTCAAGGTGCATGGATCCTAGCTGACACTTCAATTATTCTTGACTGAAGCCAGATCATCTGTTTCATGCCTGTGCCTTAAGAGAAGGGGCTCATAATTCTTGAATTTCCCCTAATATTAATTCTGTTCCATATTAAAGATGAATTATTTATAGATTTCATAGGTTTTAATCTGTCAGAGTGCCAAGTACATTAATGTAAAATATTGCACTCTAAAATCTGCTGAACAAATTCAGATAAATATTAACACTATTCATTCACGCCAACACAAACTGAAAACAAGGAGCAAGCCTCTCAGCAGAAAATCATTTTGTGGGGCTGATCCTATTCCAGTGATGAGATGTCTAAATGGCACCTAGGTGTCTGAGGATATATTACATGTGTCCCCCAAGCCACTAGAGACATTCTCTTAGGCAGGCCCTGCCTGCCTGCTCCTCCTCTCATGGGCCAAACTCAAAAATGTAATGGTAAGGATGCTCCGAGGATGCCACTCTCAAGCTCTCTGCCTTTAGCATGCTTGAGAGCAGCCATGGGGGACACCCTTGAGAGATTTCACTATTACATTTCCAGGCTTGCTTTGTGCAAGCATGAGAGGATGGGTGGGATGTGCTCAAGAGCATCCTTGTCTAGGACAAGCCCCTGAAAAAACATTAAGACATCTATTCTTGTCCATCTCAGCCTCAAGATTAAGCCCCAAACAGCAGTGAGGAAGGAGGATAAAGTAAGCTCTGGAAATACAGAGCATCCAGGAAGTGTGGCATCCCAAGAGACAGTTTGGGTGGGCCCAGCAGGAACTTTTTGGTGTGGCATAACAGTAACAAGACTAGGTGCCTGAACCTTACTATTACCTCTTTACTGTAGACAATTAAGTTACCAAAGTTCTTTTACAGAGTAAAAAGAGTTGCTTGCAGGACACAAGCCTCATCAAGATACTACACCTCATACCTTTTGCATTAACAGATTCTCAGGGACTTAAGCAGGGAGGAATAAGCTTGCATTTACAGTCAGATTCTGTTTGATCTTTTAGGCACAGAAGTGGATTTAGATGCCTAAGTGTGATTGTATTCTACCCTACTCAAGTCCCTGAAAAATAGTTATTGCCAAAGGTGGATGGGTCCACCTTCCTTGCACTGCACTTTGGTTTTAATCTGACCTTTAGGGCTCTGTGGTTTGTTATCTGCCACATGGCAATGTTTGTACTTTCTGATCAAATGATTAATACATTTCACATGGAGAAGAAATAGTGAACAATAAGAAGTTCAAAAACAAATAATTATTTTTATTAAAATTCATAAGGCTTTTGGATTTGTGAATGCTTCTACTGCATATTATAAAATGAAATACAGAAAGTGAAGAAATAGTGTCCCATGGATCCTAAAAAAGTTATTTCATGCTTTTACTCAGGAAATATTTGCTAAGTAATTTGCTGTTCAACTCTCTATCCTAACAATTATTAGTGTCAGAAGTATAAATGTATTTATAGCAATACTAAAATCTTAAGAGTCAGATCTTGACCCTAAACTGTAAAGGTGAGATCTTAGGGGATGCATTCTCCTACTCTGTACTGTGAGGAGGAATTATGTGCAGTGATGGTAGTTCAAGGTTATCTCTATTTAAACCCCTAAAATGGGAAAACTGGAATATGCAAAAGCAAGGTTTATTAGTGCTAACTTTTTTTCTGGACAAACTATATCATCAGAAGAAATATTAAACAGGCTTTAGGCACAAATGTCCTTCTTAAGGTCTGATGAAGAAGCATGTGCAGCCTAAGTTAAATACCAGTAATTGGAATACCAGAGATGGAAGAAGCTAAATATCAGAGTTTGAATAGTTACTCTGGTCAAATACTTGACGTAACGATAGGATACTTACCTCAAAATAACTGGTTCTTTGTAATATTTGTCTGTATGGATCCCTCATACACAGAGGTCCTGAACTCTTTGGCCAGCTGTGCATTGGTGTGGCTTTTACACACTGAATGTCTTCTCACTTAAGACCATATAGAGGACGTCTACATGTGGCCGTATGGGACTTTTGTTAGTGCGCCATTTCCTTTTGTAAATACTAAAAGACAATGCAGTAACAACTGGTACCGTGCCATTCACACCTTGCACGATTATTTTTAGGTGCTATGTCGTCACAGTGACAGGCTATAACAGGAGAGCTCATTGTTACAGCAACGTAGCTGCAGCATCATGGGTTTTACCTGTGGACACTACATCGCTGTAGTGCATTGCTACAGAGACGTAGAGTCATGTGTAAATGCGCCTATAAAGTCCTATGTCTCCAATCATCATCAGTTGTCCTCCACAGAAGCACTGGGAAGACTCAGAAGTAGAGAGGAAGTACAGCAGAACGTGGAATCCAGATGGATAAAGCATTTTGAAACTTACAGTTGCTGTAAAATATGTAATTTGCTTTTCTTCTTTGAGTGTTGACCCTAGGGCTCCCATTCATGCTGATGAGTGAGCAGCCCCAGGTCAGATGGTTGGTGAGGGTGAGACTGGAGGTCTGTGTAGTAGCTTTACAAATCTCTAATACAGACCAATTCTGTACTACGTTGAGAAACTGGCTTTGGATCTCATGGAGTGGTCTGCTATCCTTTTGAGATGATAAGGCTGTTTGCTCATAATACATTTGAATGCATCACCTAATTCATTTTGGACACTTGGAAATTGACTTGATTTGAACAAATGTGCTGTGAATTGATGGGGCAAGATCTTCAAGGAATAGTGAACAGCAAGAAAAAATTCATGGCCTCTCAAGCATTCAGTTTATTTTCCTGGATTAGAGTGGGATTTGGGAAGAAAATGTGGGGATTAACAGATTGCTTTAAATAAAATTCAGAAACCATATCTGAAAGGCATTTGGGGTAAAATTTAAACACTAGTTTAATGGCAAAATAAAAAGATAAGGTAGATTTGTCATCACAGATTGGATCTCACCTCCCTTCCTAGCTGTAAAGATCATGATCAGGAAGGCAGGTTTAACTGCTACTCTTAGGATTGCAAGCTTGTCACATCACTTTGTTTAAAAATGCATTAATGTCTCAGGCTTATGGGGGTGAACATGCCTGAGGTTCTCAAGCAATCTGACAATTGCTGAGTGAGAAAGACATGTAACTCTGGCTGGTGGGGGCAGGGTCAACTGTGAAACACTGTAGACAAGTGGACTCTCATTAAATGGACAGTATTTTAGGAATAGGAACAAAGGAATTTCTACACTTGATTAGGCCTGAGATGCATCTTGTGCTGTTACCTGGTCTCCAACTCACCAGTACCAGCTGTTTTAAAGGAAGCTGTTTGAACTTCTCAGTAGGCATATAAGGGATAATCTTCCCCACATTAATTCTCATTTTGATAAATGTCCAATCCTCTTCTGAGTCTTACTAAGCACTTGGCCTTAATGAGTTCCAGAGACAAGTTCCAGTTTAATTACACATTGAAGGAATAAATATTTCCTCTTATAAGTTTTGATTTTACTACCTTTAAATTTCATTGAATATTCCCTATCTCTTGTTTTACAAGACATAGAATAGAAGTGTCTAATCCACATTTTCTATACAATTAATTTTTATACATTTATATCTCCTTTTATGCGTCTCTGTTCTAAGAAAAAAAAGTAATCTCTCTTCATAAGATAATTTTTCCATATGATTGATTAGTCTCAGCATCTTCCTCTGAATCACCTCCACTTCTGGAACATGCTTTTTCAGATGGTGAGCCAGTACTGTCCATACATAGTATTCTGGTGAGTCCATGCCACTGCTCTATACTATAGAGCTACTGCTTAGCCAGTTGGTCCCAAGCCTGTAGCGGCGCATGAAATTCTTCTGTCCGAAGTGCAGGATGTTGCACTTGTCCTTGTTGAATCCCATGAGATTTCTTTTGGCCCAATTCTCCAATTTGTCTAGGTCACTCTGAATCCTAGCCCTAGCCTCCAGCATATCTACTACTCCCCCCAGCTTGGTATCATCTGCAAACGTGATGAGGATGCAATCCATCCAATATTCCAGATTGTTAATGAAGATATTGAACAAAACCAGTCCCAGGACCGACCCCTGGGGCACTCCATTGGATACCAGCTGCAAATTAGACCTTGAGCCTTGATCACTACCCATTGAACCTGACAATCCAGCCAGTTTTCTATTCACCTTACAGTTCATTTATCTAACCCATATTTCTTAATTTGCTTGTAAGAATGCTGTCGAAGACAATATCAAAAGCCTTGCTAAAGTCAAGGTATATCACCTCAACTGACTTTAGCAAGGCTTTTGATACAGCCTGGAACACTCTTTTTCAGGTGGTGAGCCAGTACTGCCCACAATATTCAGGTAAGTCCATGCCCCTGCTCTATATAATTCTAATATTATAAAAGCTTTAATCTTTCTGTCTGTCTGTCTGTCCACAACGCTTTATTCATGCTCTGATTGGCTGACAAACAGCCATTCCAAGTGCAAAGAAGCATTTGGACAGGTGGCAGCGTGCCGCCATGATGGCGGGGACACAGGGGACAGAGCAGGGGGGGTGGGCGAGGCCAGCACACCTGGTGTCGCCTCCCCCCCGTCCCTAAAGGTGGTAGCAACGGAGTGGATGGAACGGGGGAGTGAGGTCAGAAGTGCTGGCCTCGCCCCCCATGCCCTGCTCCCTGCAGGTGGCGACGATGGAATGGGGGGGAGGGGAAGCCCATCAGAGCTGGCCTCGCCCCCCCCTTGCTTCTTGGAGGTGATGGCAGCAGTGGTGGCATGGGGGGGAGTGCGGCCGGGACAGCGCGGGGGGGTGGGGAGGCCACCAGTGCTGACCTCAGCCCACCCCTCCCCCCTTCTGTCATCACTGCCTGCAGGGCCGACATGGGCTGACACAGCGGTGGTGGGGGAAGGAGTGGGCCCAGCACGGGGGAGGAGTGGGTGCGCTGTGGCAGCAGCAGTGGCAGTGTGGGCAGGGGAGGAATGGGCCTGGGCCCAGGCCCGACGTGGGGGCAGGGAGCAAGTCCAAGTGGGGGGAGAAGTCAGCCAGCTGTGGCAGTGGGGGGCAGCAGTGGGCCCAGCTTGATGCAGCAGCAGCTGGGGGAGGGGAGGAGTGAGCCTCCTCCCCACCTTGGGCCTGGGCCCTCTCCACCCCCATACCTTCCTGCCCCATGTCAGCCTTAAGCCCATTCCTTCCATCCACCCGCCACTGCTGGGTTGGCCTGGGTCCGCTGCTCCCCTGCCTGCTGCGACAGCCTGGCTTCTCCCCACCCTTGGGCCTGCTTCTCCCCTGCATTGGGTCTGGATCTGTGGGGATGGGCCCAGACCTGAAGCAGCAGGAGGGAAGGAGGGAACAGGCCCGGACAGGGGCGGGGGCATGGGGCTCCATCCCCACCCGCTCCCCCCACTCCCCATGATTCTTGATGGGCAAGTGGCTACGTTTTTTATAATACCCTTCAGGTAGCATTGCATCCAGCCCCATGCACTTGTACACATCCAGCTTTTCTAAATAGTACCTAACCTGTTTTTTTTACCACTGAGGGCTGCTTACCTTCTCAAACTGTGTTGCCTGGTGCAGTAATCTGGAAGCTGATCTTGCCTGTGAAGACGTCGGTAAAAAAGGCATTTTCTTCAGGCTTTTCCCCATCATCTGTCACTAGGCTGCCTCCCCCATTCAGTAAGGGACCCACACTTTCCCTGACTTCCCTCTTGTCACTAACATATTTGTAGAAACCCTTCTTGTTACCCTTCACATCCCTTGCTAGCTGCATCTCATTGTGCTTATTCAGAGTTATTCATCTCCTGCCTCTCTTTCCTTATAGAATATAGTATTCAGAAGCCTAAGAAGTCCTAATTTGGAGACTGCACCCCTACTATCATGCCTAATACCCAATGATGGAACTATCATGCACTGGCATACCTAGGGTGGGGTGACCAGAGTAGCTGCCTTGGGTGTCAACTTTGAGGAAGTGCAGAATGGGTGCTGCCACAGAAGCTGTATGGTGACAACCAGAAGCTGCCTTGTGTATGGTAGCTGCCCTGGGTACCCGGCCATGTCATTATGCCTCTGACATCTTATATTAATTTGTTCAATCCTCTTTTGAACATGGTCAAACTATCAGCCTCTGCAATGTCTTGTGGGAATGAGTTCTATAAATTAGTTGCATGCTGCATGAACTAGACCTTCCTTGTATCAATTTTAAACTTGCTTCCTAATAACATCCTTGTATGTCTCCTAGTTCTAGTATGGTAAGAGTAAATCCCTATTTATTTTTTCCACACCTTTCATTATTTTATACACCTCTATCATATCCCCCTCAGTTGTTTTTTCTCTATCCTGAAAAGCCCCAGTCTATTTAGTCTTTCCTCATATGGAAGCCTCTCTATGCCCCTGTTCATCCTTGCTTCTCTTTTCTGATCTTTTTTTTCATAGTTCTACTATATCCTTTGGCAGGTAGGGGACCAGAAATGCATGCAGTATTCAAGAAGATGGTGTACTGCAGATTTATATAGGTGGCACAATGACACTTTCTGTTATTTTCAATTTTGTTGTTAATAATTTCTATTGTCCTGTTTGCTTTTTTATGACTGCTGAAGAGTAGGCTGATATTCTCAAACTATCAACAATACCTCTGTGCAGTAACACCTAATATGGAGCTCTGTTGTTGTGTATGTGCATCTTGGGTTATTCTTTTCCATGTGCATAACCTTCCATTTATCCCATTGAACTTCATCCGCTATTTTGTTTTCCATTCAGTCAATTGCATGAGATCTTTCTGCCGTTTTTCATGATCAGCTTTGTTTTTTACCACTCTGGATAATTTAATGGCATCCAGAACCTTGGCCACCTCTTTATTCACCCTCTTTACAAACCAAGCACAGACCCTTAGGGACCCACTGCTTACTTCCCTGC
The DNA here is from genome assembly GCF_000455745.1 of Alligator sinensis. Classification (NCBI taxonomy): domain Eukaryota; kingdom Metazoa; phylum Chordata; order Crocodylia; family Alligatoridae; genus Alligator; species Alligator sinensis. Next base: position 1,648,370 of record NW_005841996.1, read on the forward strand.
ACTGTGAAAACTGACCATTTATACCTATATTGTACTCCCTGTCCTTTTGCTAGTTACTGGACATATCTACATGTTCATTAATGCAGTGTAATTATGGCACATCAAGTTTAGTACCTGTAATTACGGGTACTACCTTCATGCACCGTAATCAGTGCTACTGCACATTAGCACTGGCACATGCTTTTATGGTGATGCTAATGCGTAGTAAACTAATTCTACTGATGCTAATTCATGACATTGCTATTGTGCCTTGGGACAGCATAGTTAAGTACGGGTGAGATTATGCATTACAATTAGATCTTGTTAAGAGCACTTAAAACTTGAATGATCCCATATTAGGGTTCATTAACAAGTGCTAAGTGCCCTTTAAACATCTTACAGTTACAAAACTTTAGGCCAAGATTCTCTCTGAGCGGCATTAACTAGTTTGAGCTAACTTCTGCGGGTGCCTGTACATGAGTAGGGAGGCTGCTCTTAACCACCTGTAATTACTACACATCAGAGCAGACTCAGTTAACTAATTAGCATGCTCCAGCCAGCCTCTGTATCTTGTGTATCAGCATCTCCACATGTCAAATGGAGGTGGGGGCACTTTAACTAAAGCTCATTCAGCAAGCTTTAGATAAAGTGCCCCCACCACCATTTTGAAGCGTGGGGACTCTGACATATGAGACTGCACAGGCACTTTAATTAAAGCAGCTCTTGGAGCCACTCTAATTAAATCAACCCCTTCTCCATCCCTGGAGCATGTGTAAAAATGCCCTGGGTGTTCACCTGAGATAAAACCAGCAATTTGCAGTCCTCCAGTATTCCAGGAGGCACTGCTCCCAGGTGGAGTAATTATTATCCAGGATTTTATGGTCCTAGACTGGCAGCTGGGAATAGCCATGCAACAGGTGGGTGGGGATGGCATGAGGTAATTATTATCCAGGATTTTATGGTCCTAGACTGGCAGCTGGGAATAGCCATGCAACAGGTGGGTGGGGATGGCATGAG
>NW_005841996.1:1649375-1656571 GCF_000455745.1 Alligator sinensis
GAGAGTAGGGGGAAGGGGGGAGTGGGCGGGAAAGGAGCTGTCTAAGCTGCTGCCCCCACTGCCCCCAAAACTGTCCCCCAACCTCCAAATTTCCCTTTCCACTCCCAGATTGCTCTCCTGCCATCCCAGTTGTCCCCTTTGCCTCCCATCAGCCCCTCCACCCCTGGATCACTGCTCTGGCACTGTGGTTAGCTTTAGAGACAGAGATGCTGGTGGGGGGGTTCCCTCTCCCTATCTGCGCCTGGGGTCACTACAGACCGTGCAGCCCCAGCATGTCCAGATCCAGCCCCAACCAGGCTTCCCTGTAACTTAAGGGGAGCAGGGAGGAAGTGGGCAGCAGGCAAGAAGCTGCCAGGCAGCTGCAGGGCCCAGTGAGGGCTGGATCTGAGTGCACAGGGATGACATAGGCTGCAGGGAGCCTGGGAGCAGTCTGGAAGGGGGATCCCCTCACCTCTGATGCCACCATTGCTGCTCTTAGTCTGACTGAAGTGCCAAGGGGGGTGATCCAGGGGTGGAGGGGGGATCTGGGAGATGAAGCGGGGACAGCAGAGTGATTTCAGGGAGGGAGGGGGGCAATCCATGTGGCCCTTGCCCTCATACTTCTCAGCATATGCTGTGGCTAGAGAGTCAGTGAGCAGGGCAGGCATGGAGCAGGCTTATAGTCCCTAGCCATGCCCCTGCTTGCCAGCCTTTTTGTGGCAGGTCTGAGGAGTGCACATTTAAAAGATATTAACCTCCAGCATGTGACTGATCACTAGCACTAGTTAACCTTAACACAGACTAACATTCCTTAGATTTAGCATTTGCTAACTCTAACATGTAATCTTACCCTATGAGTCACAGAGCGGTCACATCCAGGAAGGGTGGTGGGGAGAGAGAAGCCAATCTACCTTGGGATGCTGGAGGACCTGGCCAAACACTGTTACCCTAGTTAGAGATGTAGGGATTTAGGGTGAGCATGAAGGATCAGTGAGATAGTCTAGGATGTTTAGGAGTGTAACTGGAATTCCAAGGCAAAAATGGAAGGTCTGTAAACCAGGACTGTCTTACCCAGGAAGAAGCTGTTAGGATCACACTGGCTGCCTTTTTATCAGATCTTCATTGTCACTCGGGGGATCACAAATACTGAGAAGAAGGCAGAGACCTCACAATAAGGAAAACAGAACAGTATTTGAGAATGAGCCTGGATTGCAGCCTGCCTCTAGAACAATGTTGGGTTTACTTGTTTTCATTGGTAGCAAATCTTGTATTTCATCAGCTTTGAGCAAAAGAGTCTTGAGGCTGGCTTTTGGGGCCTGATTCTATTCTTCCTGGACTAGCAGATTTAGGTACCCAAGTGTGATACTATTCCACCCTATTCAAGTCCCTGAAAATCCATTAATGCCTCTATTTTTGTGACACACTGCTACCTGACCTTTAAGAATAAGGCACACAAAAGCACCAAGGAGGATCCATCCACCTTTTCTATTAGCAAATGTTCAGGGACTTGAGCAGTTTCAAACCACTTGTGGGTCAATGCTGGCAGGGGGGAGGCAGGAGGGGGAGCTATATCCAAGGACCTCCAGCTTCTCAGGTGAGTGCCCTGAGCTATGAGGACCATATATGAGATTTTTCCATCCTGATTTCAAGTCTGTTAGTCAATGGTTTTGGACATCTCAATTTCTGGGTGCCTAAGAATGCTTTGTGCCCATAAGGGATTGCATGTACAGGTTTCCCTCAATTTATGTCGGTTCTTTATCTGTGAATTTGCTCTTATGCGATGAGCATATTTAGACCCATAATTCATTATATGCGAGGTAAATTCACACTTATGCGATCAGCATAGATGCCCCCTCGCCCAAACAGGTAAGTCTGTGGGGGGAGGGGAAAGGGCCATGGCCCCACTCACCTCAGCCCTGGGTGCAGCGGCCCTGGAAACAGCCAGCACCAGCTGTCTGCAGCCACTGGGGTGCACCATGTCCACATGTCTCCCTGTGCCTGGGCTCACCCCAGCTCCTGGGCTGCACCATGCTGTGGTGCAGGCAGCTGGTGTTGGCTGCTCCCAGGGCCACTCCAGCATGGGCTGGGGTGAGTGCGGACAAGCGGAGCCCCAGGCAGCACAGGGCACAGCACTCACTCCAGCCACAGCTGCAGCAGCCCTGGGAACACCTGACACCAGCTGCCTGCACCAGGCCACAGCATAGCCCAGGAGCAAAGGTGAGTGGGGACAGGCAGAGCATGGTGCAGCCCAGCGACTGCAGGCAGATGGCACCAGACACTCCTGGGGCTGCTTCAGCCAGGGCTGGGGTGAGTGACTCTCTATTCCCTCTGCTTTGCTGTCTTGTGCAGCCCCAGGAGCGGCACCCCTCCTCCCACCCCTTCCCTAGTCCCAGCCTCCCTCCCTCCCCGCCATGGGAACCTATCCCTATTCATTACATTGCAAAGTGGGTTCACTTTATGTGAATTCGATTTATGCGCTGTTCTTCAGGAACGCATGTACAGCATAAATTGAGGGAAACCTGTATATGATACTGCATATGATCAGTCTGTATGACTACACAGTCACGTATAGTCACCCATGTGGATGGGGCTATGTGCTCAGGAACAGAATGCCAACCTGTGCACAAGTGGCTTTTTGGGGATTTAGATAACCAAATATGCCATGTAGATGACCAAATCTGGACACACAGATGACCAGAAAAAGAACAGAATGCCACCCTCTCCCTCTTCCTGGGCTGAAATTGTTTATAATACCCTCTGACTGTTTCTAGGGTCCAGCAGTCCAAGGTGATTCTAACCCAGGCCTGAGAGAAGAGGAAGTGGTAGTTACATAATTTTGGGAATATGGGACATGGTCTGTCATTAGGGTCTGTCCAGGGCTCTTCAGATCTAGCAAGAGCTGTTGCACTTTCTTATATAAAGACGTAGAAGGTCTCCCCTATGCACAGGTCATCATTGGTTGGAACTTCTTAGACATACCCAGAGATTGTAGCCATAAGGTATGGGGCATTGTTGCTGCTTTGACTGGTCTTTCAGCTCTGGCTGAGATATTAAATGCTACTTGAAGGGAATGCTTGGACAGTTATCAGGCTTCGCTCTCACAATTTGATTTTCTTACTTGACATAGCTTGTTTGTTTCTGCTTGGCAAACATCCTCCAGATGCCAAAAGAGAGATAAAGGAAATAATGACAGAGGGGCAGCTCTTAGCTCCAACTTGCTGCACAGGTAGGAAGGATGAACTGAGTGATACTTGTGGCCACGCAGACTTGCTTGATCTTTGGCAAGGAGCACATGGGGACAAGATTGACCAATGCTGCTGGTCACTAATGCTGTATCTACAGAGATAATACAGCACTAGCATTTAAAGGATGGTAAATCTAATCTATGAGATGCAGTGGCTCATGGCCATACTGCACAGGAATGGACTCTGGGGCAGAGGTAGAGACCTTAAACATAAGAGAGCATACCACAGTAAAAATGAATCCGAGGTCATATTTTCCCGTGACCTTGCAAGCTGAGAGGAGCAATACCCTTTAAGAAAGTGAAAAATTATCCTGAGGGTTGTTGAATTTCCACTCTATGCCCCTGATCTACTCATCTAATTTAGATAACAACCACTGCAGGGAGCTATTCCTGAAGTATAGCCCCTGGTTAACCATAGCACAACTCATGTGGGCTAGGAAAGCACTGCTTTATTGCAGCCACCATCCTCCTCTACAATTTGGATACAATAAGGTGTTGACGGGAACAAGCCCTTCATGTGACAACCGAATTGTTATTCCAAAGACACTCTTAATAGTAAATCAGTGTGTGGCTTTCACAGAGACTGAACTCTCTAAAGAGGAAGTTACGGAGCAATTAAAGACTCAATTACAGTAAGTCATCAGTACCAGATGGTATTTTATTCAAGGATTCAAAAAAGAACACTGAGAAAGAGTGCAGATACTGATGAGGATATTTATTCTGAAACTCTCCCATCCTGCACTCTTTCAGCAAAATGTACCATTTGACACATTGAGTCACTGACAGTTGTCCACTCAGTCACCCTCTTATCCAAACAGCAGATAAGTATTGTTCCTGAGAAGCCTTCCCCGCAAGCCTGAGGAAAAGGATAAGCCTTACGTTGTAAACCTCTAAGTTAACAAATATAGGCTCTGGCAGACCATGGGAGTTACACAGCCACTGAGTTTCTCAGTACTCTCCATTGAGATATCTGTCCCCAAGGGTCAAACCTGAAATTCACAGTAATTGCAGAAAGGAAAACTGGTTGAAATGCAGACAAGATTGCAGTTGTTCCTTCCTAAAATGAAACACCATCTGCTCCAAGTTGGATTGATCATAGCTGTGAAGTTGATATAAAACCCCTGCTAAGAAATATTCTACTGTGTCTATGGAAAAAAGCCATCTGAAGTCACCTGATGGCACATATCCCCATTTGTTTCAGTTGATCTGTTTGCCATGGTGTATGAGGTAGAAAGGTAGGGAAAAGACTTCAAGCATCCTTTCCAGTGATCATTGAGGATAGTTATCTCTGAGGACAATTGGTAACACAAGTTAATGAACACTGGGTTCATTAGCCTTTGGAGTAGGGACATACTGATACTTCCACCTCAATATAATGCCCTGGAGACAGCAAAGATGTGATTGTCAACAAGGCATGATCCACATACCCCCACACAGAATGCAAATCTAAAATCAAGAGTGAGAGTACATTCACCTTGGTGAATAGAGTAGAGCTGCCTAAACGGTTTTTGCAAAGTATAAAGTTCAGCAAACTTTGATTTTACAGAGAATCTGTAAATCTGGAATTGAAATAATCAAAGAAAGCCACTGGATAAAAATGGTAATGTAGAATATGTGAAATTGAGGTTGGTATTCAGTAGTCAGAACCTCAATGTTGGTAAACAAATATTATAGTACAGAGAATACATATAATTTTACACTGAACGTGCTTACATTTTAACTACAGTGTAGTGACCAGTCCAGAAGCTTTGTGGCTAGAGCCAGGATCCAGAACTCCCTCTATCTCTGCACAGTGATCACATCACTGGGGCACAGACTCAGTCTCCCTTTTGTTGCTTCCACCTCCATGACTCTTTCACTCTGGGCTGCCCAGCACACCAGCTTCAGGAGGAGAAGCAGACAATACCCTCAGCTCGGCCTAGCCCACACCTGCTAACTGGGGTATTTTCTGAGATAGTGAGAGAGCTGAATTCAAGTCCCCTCATTATGAGATGGTCTAGAGCCAAGGTCTCTCAGATCCTGGACAAGTACCCTAACCACTAGGCTATTGGAGAAAAGGTTAACATAAGCAAAAAATGGGCAGGGAGAGTTTCCTCCACTACTTGACACTGAAGTGATTATTGTGCTGTTAGGCAGATGTCTCCCATCCAAACAGCTGGATCCCAATAGTGTATCCCCACTTAGCTGTCAGGACCAAACTGGATTCTTACATGATGAAGTCAGGTAAAGATGAAGCAAGGCTGACCTTTGAAAGCATTAAAAGCTGTGACCCCCCATGAAAGGCCTAGACTGCATCTCTATAAGACTGCCTATTGCCTGACATTAATATTCTTTCCGGGCCTCAAGCTGAGCGGAACTGGAAGCAACTCTGAAAACATGCTAGCCTGCCATGGAGGAGCAAGCCTTTGCTTCCAGTGCTGTTTGTGCATTTGCATTATGGGCTCACTGGGAAAACTGTATAAACAGTAGTGGGGTCAGAGAGAAGGCTCCTTATCAAGATACTCTGCCTGATTGAAACTCCTTTCAAGTGGAGCTGGAAGAGATGCCCAGTAAATACTGGAGTAGCAAGGCAGCATCCACCCCTCTGGGCCGCAGTCTGACTCCTGCTTGTTTGCCTGTATTTGATTCCCATGACTTTTCCCTCTTGGCTGCTTAGAGGACTACCTTCAACAAGAAGGTAGTTTCACTCCTTCCTGGCTCATACCCTATGATGCACAAAGTTAGGGTTCAAATCGCGCTAGATAGGGAAGCAGACCTTGAAGCTTAGCTTCCATGTCCTGGGCAAATACCTGAACCACTTGCCTAATAGGCAAAAGATATGGTAGTCCCAGCTTTCACTGACAATAGTTTCAGGATTTGCATGTCTTAGACAAGGGGTGTCAAATTTATCTGTCCCTGCAGGCTGGATGAATGGTGTGGGACCAGTCGGTGGACCATATCAGGCCCACACATCACCACCCCCTGACATGCCTGATCCAGCACTGGTGGCACTCACCCAGGCTGGTCCAGGATAACAGCCCAAGTGGGCAGCATAGCCCAGGCACCAACCTGAGCAAACTCCACTGGCAGTGCACCCTGGGCCCCAGCCCCAGCCTAAGTAAGCATTGCCATCGGCACACTTCCCAGGTGCTGCGTACAGGGATGGTCTGGTATAGCAGAAGGGGCATCATAGGGGCTAGATTTTGGAGCTCTCCAAGCTCGATTTGTCTCATGGGTCATAAAACCTATACCTCTTAGATCCTTAAAAACAGCATGTAAGTGCTACTCAGGGTATAGATCAGGGGTGTCAAACTGGTGATGTGCAGCAGGTCCATGGGATGGATGAATGGTATGTAGCCAGCCCTGTGGGCTGGATTGGGCCCATAGACCCAGGTCCCCTCCCCCCACCAAATTCAGTGCGCATAGTGCTTGCTCCGGCCAGTCTGAGACCCATATGGGGCCAGTGTGGAATGTGCACTGCATGTGCCTCCCACTCCTGCCAAGCTGGGACCTATGCTGCATGCAGTGCCTGGACTGGCCGGAGTGGGCACTGCATGTGGCATGAGTCCTGGGTTGGCTGGGGCAGGCACTACATATGGCATATATCCTGGACTGGCTGAGATAGGCACCATGTGCATCATGGCCCTCAGGCATCACCAAGTGGGCACTGTGTGCGGCATATATCCCAGGTCCTGCACACAGGGCTGGTCCAGTGTAGGCCACATGTTTGACACCCTTGGTATAGGACACATGTACACTTGCAGCCCTTTCAAAAGGGGATGGGGGATTCTTGCTCCAAATCACATAACATCTGTTATGTTGTAATAGTTACATGTGGATAGTTTCATAGTTTCATAGTTGTAGGGTTGGAAGGGACCTGAGCAGATCATAAAGTCCGACTCCCTGCCATGGGCAGGAAAGAGTACTGGGGGTCAAACGACCCCAGCAAGATGGTCATCTAACCTCCTCTTAAAAACCCCCAGGGTGGGAGCAC
>NW_005841996.1:1656640-1669160 GCF_000455745.1 Alligator sinensis
GCCCCCTTAGCCAGTTTGTAGATGGCCGCCAGATCCCCCCTCAGCCTTCTCTTGTGGTGGCTGAACAGGTTCAGGTCTTGTAGCCTCTCCTTGTAGGGCCTGCCCTGCTGCCCCCGGTCATGCGGGTGGCCCTCCTCTGGACCCTCTCGATGTTGTCCACATACCTCCTGAAGTGCGGCGCCCAGAACTGGATTCAGTACTCCAACTGTGGCCTGACCCATGTCACACAGAGGGGGAGGATCACCTCCTTGGACCTGGATAATCCAGGAACAGTACAAATGTAGCAAACCAGCTCCACTTTTTATCATTGCTTTATCCAGGGCTGAAGTTGAAGCAGTTCTGCTATAGTTTTGCTACAATGCTTATGCTCCCTGCTTGCCTACAGGTAGTTACTAGATCGTAACAGCCACCACTCAGTCCCAGTCAAGAGGGTCCCCTTTTGAAATGGCCCCAAAAGTAAGTCTATACCCTTAGCTTGCCAGCAAAGTAGAATTTCATCTTTAGATCCCCAGTATGCGGAATAGAATCTGCCCTTACGTTCTTAAGTAGCTAATAAATGGGTTTTAGAATACACTTGCAATTCCTGGCCCATGTTCACTTATGCTTTCCTGTAGAACCAGAAAGTGCTTTACATGCTCATGGAAATGTATATTCAATCTGCTGTTTGCATAAGCTATTCTTAAAAACATCTTATGGATGGTAAAGCTGCTCATGGAGGCCATAGATAAGGAAATCTTAGAAAGTACATATGGAAAAACCTCACCCTGAAGCAAAAGTAACTGAGAATCTAGTTGATAAGATAGTCAAACACTTCAATAAATATAACCTCTTAAAAAATAGCAGTAATGCAGCATTTTCAGCCTGTTATTTCTTCTCTAAGCTTGGCTTCCCCTGGGCTTTCTGGTGAAATCTCCCTCCTGATGCTCAGTTGCCTGTACCCATTAAGCCAATCCCACTCCTACATGTCCATCGTGGAGCTGATAAGCCATACCTGTCACAATAAGTTTAGTTTTATGCAGGATCTAACACTTGATAACAAATTAACCCCTATTGTTCCGTGGAACAGAGAGGTAAAACATGTGTGTGTATGGGGAGGAAGGGGGCCTTCAGGTGGTATTGTTGACTGTGTGATATTAAATATGGGCAGGAAGTTAACTAATCATATAAAATGATTTCAGTCATAAAAAGTACAGCTAACTAAAACTCTTTATGAATGTATATAATTTGGGAACTGGGCAGTCCGACACTGGACACAGCACTCCCCTAACTGAATCCTTATGACCTTCTGCATTACTGAGAATGTTTTAAAACTTTCCTATTACACATATAGGAAAACTGAGAATTGACCAGCTACTATGATTAGTTTTTCTAATTGTTTGACTTGCCTAATATTAATATTGTCTTTGAACAAACATAAAGTGCAGGATAACCTTTTGGTTAAATCTTTATGAATACTGAGATTTAAACAGAATTATGGTCCTAGTCACTGCACATTAGAGAGAGGGATTGTCTTTAATGATGTTGAGAGGATGCTTCAGGAGGCTGAGCCAAGTTTACCCTTACCATTTCAGCACAGATGAGGGCTACCAGCAGTTCTGTAGCTTTCTCCCTGGGTTTAATTCCATCTGAGATGGCCTGACAATAAATTAGCACATCTTCTCTCTGGCCTAGCTCTGCCCATTCATGGTCTGGTCCTATTATATATTAGGTTGTCCACACCCAGCATCTTGCCAGAACTGGCTTGTGGGCAATTTCTGTATTTGGCAGGGTTTCTACCACGATTGGCCTGAACCTCAAGTTCTGTAATGGTAACCCACTGAACAAATGTGGCTGACTCAGATATCATTAGTTCTATTTCAGCAAGAAAACAAGGCACCTCCAAGGTAAGCAAAAGCTGGAGAGAAGTTCAAGAAATCTTATAGGCTTTTCTAAATAGAATATAAATATGGTTTGTAGCTGGACACCAAAGAAGCTAACATGGGCAAGGCAGGACAATGGTCAACAGTGTTCTTTCTTTTTTTTTTCTGTGAACAGCAATACATTCAACTCTTTTATCCATAAACATTAGAGCCAAGGTTTGAAAGCATCCCCCAAAAATATAAAAATCCAATTTAGTTAAACTGAGCTTTAATGATCTTTGGCTCTGGAAGTATGCATGTTTGGCAGAGGAGGATATTGCTTTTCCCAAAACGCATCACCCCAAACCATATAATAAGTTTCAGGGCAAAACCCACTGCTCGTTTACACTGGTGCAGAAGCACTTCACTGGGTGGGCTGAGGTGCTGCTGGAAGTAAATTTGACCTGCTAATGAAATTGAAATGGCAGCTAAAAAAAAAGCTATAAAACATTTCTCCCTGATTTTAACTGTTCATGTAATGCCCCTGACTTGAAGAGTAACAATATTTAACTACTTATCTTTTAAGGGCACTGAAAAACAAATATAGTGATTATAATTCTTCCTGATTTTTTCTGTAAGTCAAGAATTAATTACTTCACAGATGGTAGAGTGGTGAAAGGAATGGATATAGTCAGCTTGCCTAGAAAACTGGATTTCAGAACATATGCAGTGAAATGAGACAGAAAAAAGGCTGGCAAAAATAAGCAGCAGTCTCCCCTTTGTCTTAATTAGACAAAAAGGTCAGGGAAGAGTGATCTATATAGATATAGATATAGATAGATATCTCCAGATGTATACCAACTGCATCATTAGAAATATGGGCCAAGAAGCAATTTCAGATAGGTTACAAGAATACATTTTCTGGTGAGAAGAATAGCCCTACTTCATAAAGTATTTCTTTCATCTTCTCTAATCAGAATAAATCAGTCTGTACAACCTCAAGGATTCACTGATTTTATTTTGCCCTACAGCTGAAAATGATGCAAAACACACTTTTACTGTACATTTAAAGCATTTCTTAATTTACTGTATATATGAAGGTTATAAATATTAGCTTGCAGCATATTCAGCCTGTGTTTTATTTGTGCATATGCAAACATAGGGTACCCTCATGATACCATTCTGTTTTACACTTCTGTACCTAAGACCTTCATCTACAACAACAAATGCAGATTTACAACTGACATCACCCGAATACAGTCCTCATAATAAAAGTAGCTGTAGCCATGGTAATGCATTAAGTTAGCTAAATTCTGGAGTCCTTATTCTTTTTTAATTACTTAGTTAAACTGCTACTGAAATCAAATTAGTGAATATCTCAGAATTTGCTGAATTAAATAATAACAAAACTCTGCTAAGAGTCTAACATTTAACAAAGGGTCCAAACTTTCAATAAGATGATGTTCTATTTGGCCAAACTGAACAAGTCATGCAGATGCAACCCCCTGAAACCAATGAAACTCTACAGGTGTGAGTGAGAGCATGTTTTACGTTGTCATGAGTCAGTGTACAACTGATGAAAATAGGAGAATTGGGCAATATCTATTTATTTACTATGCTCATTATCATAGCATTAGTACCTTAATTAAAGGACTATTAGGGGCTTTAATTTTGAATTCACTTCATTTAAATTAGCTCCTTAGCATTGTTCAAACATATGCAAGCCAAATCCTTTAACAGAAATTTTGCAATTACATTTTTCAATCAATATAAACTAAATAAATTAAGCCAAAAAATTCCCATTAGCATTCCGTTACAGGGGACACTCCTGAGACAAAGAATTCCTAATGTATGTTCAAAGCCAATCAAAAGGAGGCTATATTATATTTTTCTTCAGGGGGTGGCCTATGTTGAGTGAATTTACTGTGCTTCGTGAGGTTATTCCCAATGTGGTCTGGAGATGGTACAGACATGTCCTCATGAATTGCACACCACTAGTTATGACAAACCAGGCTTCCCGAGAACCTATAGGGAAAATCCTCAAACAATTGCAAACCTTACGAGAAGAAGACCCAATTATTAAACAGATCTTTCCAGAACCACCCACCCTAGCCTTTAAACAAGCACCAAACCTTGACAACCTCATCACCCAAAGCAAACTTCCTATGGCCCAAACTACACCAAATGGATCCAGACCATGCTGGGACAAGAAATGTAAAACCTGTCAACCCATTTCCATCATTCCCGCAATAGCTACACCCCACAAAATAACCATCACCATTCCTGGATCTTGCACCTGCACCTCCAGAAATGTAATATATCTCATCCAGTGCACTAAATGCCCTGATGGAAAATATGTAGGAGAAACCAAACAAAAACTGCGTACCAGAATGAACGCACACTGAGAATCTATCAAAGACAAAAATACCCAATTACCGGTGGGTTCACATTTCTCACAAGACAACCATTCTCTCTCCAATCTCTCAGTTCTAATTCTCAAAGGGAATTAACAAACCACCTTTCACAGACGAGCCCACAAACTTCACTTCATAAATCTACTGGATATAAAAAAGCATGGACTAAATAGAGACATTGGATTTATGGCACATTATAACCTGCCTGTCATCTGATAACCCCAGGTAATGTCTCTGTATTTTACTAGCTACATTCTAGTACTGAGTCAGCATTCCCCCCTATCCGCCACCACCTACCTGTCTCACATTGTCTCCCATCCCCTCTGATCCTCGCTGCCACACATTTGCATTTTTACAGACCTGCACTTTGCATATTGACTTTGATTCCACCCTGGAGAGCACACACACACCAGCAGATTCTCCCTATGCCTGAAGAAGGGTGTTTGTGCCCAAAAGTGTACAAAGAACAATTGTTCCAATTATTTCGTAAATCTAATAAAAGATATCACATTTACCCAAAGAACCTGATCTGCCTTAGAATTGATATTCAGGCAGCTACTATTCAGATGTTTACACACAGATGAAGGTTGCCAGCTTTAGAACACAACTTCTAACATATCTGGCCATAGTCAATAAAACAATTTACACACTAAGATCCAGATCTGGTTCTGTCTGTTAAACATCTAAACCTTACCAACCCCTCGTCCCAAAATACAAATCTTGCTCAAGGAGAGAGATGCTATTGTGCCTGAGGAGTTATACAATCTCTGCACAGGCAGAATATCTATCCATAGGCAAGTTATTCCCAGTTTAGTTGTGGCCTGAGATCTCATAGGCTAGGGGCAGAAATTACACATAAACTGGTTTAAATGATCAGAAACTGGTTTAAACCTGTAACAGAGCATAAGTTCAGTACACATAAAGCAGTTTCCAAACAGCCGAAACTGGTTTAAGATAAACCTGGTTGAATGTAGTATCAAATGCAACTGATTTGGGTCAAACCGGTTTATGGAACTTCTGTCCCAGACCCCTTCCTGGTTTGAATTAAATCAGAGTCCCCTAGCATCCCAGCATGCTTTTCAGCCCTGGGCTGGGCTAGGCTGTCTGCTCTAGAGAGTAGGGCTGGCCCCATCCCTCTCCTCCCTAGCTAGAGCTCTGGCTGTCTGAGAAGGAGGTGGAGACTGCAGCTGGGAGACAGCAGCGTCTGCCTGGCTTCCTCCTGCCTCCCCCTCCCCCGCCCCACTGCTCACTGTTCATGCAAGGATCCCTCCCTCTCCCACAGCACAGATCCCAGTGGCATGGACCCCAGCCAGCGTCTGGTCATGGGCATGCCACCCCCATACTACCTAATGCTGAGAGGTGTCTGTGTGTTTGTGTCTCCAATTTCACTGGAACAAAGGTGGACAGAACAGTGTCTGCTTAGGGCTTTTTGGAGTTAATCAATGGGTCAGCCTGTAATGTTCCTCCATGCTTCTTTAAAAATGCTTTGCAAAAAGCTGCTTAAGAGCAGCTTGAACTAGTGAAAGATAGGCTTTGTTTTCCTTATGGGCTGATAAGCTTTGTGTTCTGATAAGCCTGGCTGCTGGCAGTGTTCAACAGGGGACAGAGAGAGGTGTGAGAAATGACCTGGTTTGCAATGAATGCAGTGTCTGTCAGTTTGCTGCTGACAGTATGAAGAAACAGGGAGAGGGAGATTGAAAAACTCAGTAACATCAACAGATGCATTCAATCCACACAAGCAGCCCTCCCTCCCCTTCTACCGCCTTTTGCCTCAGAGTGCTAGCTGGAGGCCAGGGGCTGGGGGCTGGCAACACCCCCTGCCCCTTGAGACATGAGTGGGGGGTGAGGGGGGGGGAAGCCCAGCGAGGGCTGCTTCTTCCTCTCCCTCCAGGCACATCCCAGCTGGGGACTGTGCAGCTGGAGACTGTGCAGACCCCGACCATGGCCTGCACAGTCCTGGTTTAAACCCCTCCCTAATCATAGTGTCCTGCCAGGGCCTGGCCATGCCCCGCCTCAGCTCAGCATTGTGGAATAGGAGGGAGGGCTGCTCTAATGACCCTCAGCTTCTAGCCCGAGCCAGTGCAGGCATGTGCCTGCATTTCCTGAATCAAAAGTAAATGTCTATCCACTTGCAAATCAGTTCAATCTGTGCAGGTTAGACTAACCTGCAAAGTTTGAATCAATTCAGGCTCTGGCTTTTTGAATATTTATTCCTAGCCATGGCTACAAGGACACACTGAAGGCATACATCAAGAAAATGGATGCCAACATCAAGAACTGGGAAGAGCTGGCTGCTAACTGATTCCAGTGGTGCCGCAACCTCAACCAAGTGGGAGCCCACTTTGAGATAAAGCATCTTGCCCTCAAAGCAGAGGAAAGAGAGAGGAGGAAGGAAAAGGAAAGAAATCCTGACTTTTGGCTTGTCCCCTGTGAAAAGACCTACAAATTCTGTGGATAGATATGTAGCTCCAGGATTGTACTCTTAAGTCACCTCAAGACACATCAATGAGCTGTGGTAGAGACATCCACAAATCAAGCGATTGTCAGTGACCACAGGCAGACTTACAGGCGGTCCTGTGGACTTCCATCATTTGAGATTTGGCTGGGTCAAAGGAGGGGACATCTACCAGAACCTTCCATTATATCATTATTTAACACATCTAATTGATGCTAGCACTGACATTGGAGTAAAGCAGGAGCAGGAATAGCTACTACCTTTCCTCCCAATAGTTTAGTGGAGAAAAGGACATTTTCTTTGATCTAAGGTCAACTCAGACAGAGGGATTGTGAATTTGCAGATGCCTCTTCTAGGAGACTGAACTAATCACTCAATAGGGCTAAGAGATCCTTCATTCCTTCTGTTGAAGCTTGCCTACTGGATGGTAAGAAATGTAAGAGACATGAGGCAAGAAGGAGAAAATATACAGCAACTGGAGCCTGATTCTATTGCCCAGTGAGGAGGGTACTTCTCTTGGTTATAATTCCTGGCAGTAAATGCTGAAGAGGATCAACCAGGCACAACACATATCTATCTTAGATTTAACCGAAGGATATTAAGAGATCCCCTTGGCCTGAGATACACAGAATAAAACGATGTTCATGGCTCCATGAGGTCTTTTCAAGTTTAAAAGGAGGTTGTTTTGACCCCATGGAGCCATGATAACACTCCTGGGACTCAAGTATCAGGTAGTGGGACCCCAACAGAAGTACATGGCCACTTTTATGGATGATAAAACCATTGTTAGGACCAGGAAGAACACTGGAGCACTGTAAGAGCAGTTTTGCAAGACTAAAGGAAAGTGGGACTAATGGTGGACCTAGGAAAGTGCATCTTAGAGAAGGAAGAACCATGCTATCTTCAGTTCCAAATAGGAAAGGGGCAATTACAATAGACTGCCTCCAGGCTTTGGAAAAATATAAGTATTTAAGGATGAAGAAGCATATGAGGGAGTTCTTGGGACTAGCTACCTACTACAGGTGAGTTGTGCTGAGATATTGAGATTAGCAGACCTGATAAAGCTACATTCCAAGTGCCCACCCATAGGTATGACCCTCATCAGGGCCCTTCATCATGTTTAAGGCCTTCCAGCATGCTCACGGATCCTGAGCCACAAAAACTTGTAAGCACATGCTTAATTTTAAGCATTAGAAGCCTATTGACTTCAATTGGACTAGTCATATACTGTTGTTTCAGCAGATGTTTGCTTTACTGGACTGCAGCCATAGTAGTAAATGCATTTTTCCCTCCATCAAACAACTAAGATATGTCCCCATGAGTGTGCACATGCACTTTATGGCACCACAAATCTGTCTACAGTGCTGCAAACCACACGCACTGCATGTGCATGCATTCACTGCACTGCTAATTTGCAGCACGACAGGGTTTTTTTGATACTGAGAGGTCCTGATGTAAAAAAAACCCCCACTGCAGCAGCAAAAGGTGGGGTGGCACATGTGGCTGCAGTGTGCACCACCCGAAACTGGAGCCTGGCCAGCCAGAGGGATGCTCCAGCTGCCGGCCAGGCTCTGTGCACCTGGATCACTGCCACTGCAGCCCCAGAAGGCCTCCCAAAACCCCAGGTAGAGCTGCTGGGGCCAGCCCAGGTGCTGGCCCCAACCTCCCCTCTTCTACCTGGGGCAATCTGCCATGCACCAGAGTGTGCGTGCAGGGGCATGCCCAGGGAAAAGTAGCAGCAGCACAAATATGTGCCAGTGCTACTTAAATCTAGGGAAATGCACGTTCCTACATGTGGGGATGTGCCCTTAAGTGTAAACTTCATGGTGTGAAAATTTTCATAAGATACTGTAATAGGGGTGGAGAGCAAATAATAACAAGATAACAGGGCAGTAGGGAAATAGTGGGGGAATATGACAAGATGTCAAGAAGATTTAGGTATTTTGGAATGGCCAGAAGTATATTCAATGAAGAATAATGCAAAGTGACAACAGAAGCTGATTACACTAGCTTCTGTGGTTTGCATTATAACTATTTATAATTTTAGCCTCAGCACTTTTTGCCCTCAGACAATAAATAATTTTCCCAGAATTAAAGATTCATCATAGAAATATTTTTGCTGACACAAAAGGTGGTGCAGTAGTGCCGGGAAGTAACAATACCCTAAGTTTCAACACCTACTTATAGAGAAAAACAGAGAAAGAATGTTTTTTAGGCTACAAAGTCAAGCACTTGAGAGTTGGGAAATGTCAGGTTTATGGCAACTGTCACAACCTTAATTCTTCCACTTTCTTCCTCCTGAATGAAACTGCATCATAAAAAGTCTTGTAACAAGAAGTTCCTTCTTGCCTGCACCCCCCATTTTATGCATTTCTTTTTCCTTCTAAGTATTGGCAGAGTCCTAGCATACTCATTGCATGGGTGTGGCAAGGCTCAGAGCAGGCCAGAAAACGGAAGTGGTTTTCTGTAGAAGAAACCTACGAACGACATCGACACATCAATTGAGCTAACTGTCACTAAAGAAAACAAAAGAACTAAAATATCCACTTCAAAGACTATAAATATATTCTGGTGCTAACCTAACTCACTTACTATCCCTAGTAGCCTTTAATCCTCACTACCTCACCTTGCATTTTTATATATTTCTCACAATGCATTTTTATATTTCATCTGTCTCATCTTTACCATGGCATTTTGAATATTATATTTTATACTTTTAAACCCTTAAGGAATGTACTCCCTGTAGAATGAAGTTACACCCTGGACCATTGTTAAAAACCTCATTGAAACTGTAATTGTAAAGTGATAAAGTCTGCTATATTGGGCTGGTCCCTTGAGTGAATGCGAGTATGTATGAGTCAGTAGGACAAGGCAAGAGCCTCTGGCTATTAATTGACAATAGCCTAGCCAGATAAACTTACAACTGCACAACTCTATTCTACAAGTCATTTTAAGCTAATCAAGCCAAAGAACTGATTCCTGGAACCTGCAAGACACAGCCATTGGGTCAATCAAGTCAAGGGTGGACTCCTGAAACTGCACCATGGGGTGAAACCCGAAGTGACTGTGACTAACAGCTGTCAAGCAGTACTCAAGACCCATGTGGGACAGCAACCTCCGGATTGGGCAGCCAAGATGATGCTGGGGGATCATACAAGTCTGCCAAAAAGGGATAAAAGGCAGTGAAGCATGACCCTCAGTGGTGCCCTCTCATCTAGCACCCCACCTACTGAGACAGAAGGACAAGCAGGCAACCCCCTTCTGGGGAAGACACCACCCTGGAGGAAGCTGACCATCAACAGCAGGTCTGCATGGCCTCAGAGAGGTAGATATACTAACACCAGTGCTCCCACAATCACTACAGCAGCTACTATACACTATACTACATGGGTTTGAATGACATGGGTTTGAATGTGCATGTGTGTGTGCTAAGGTGACCAGTACCCCTCATAATTCGAAGTTGGGCATTCATGATTTTATTGGTAACATCACATCCTGTACAATAAATTAGAATGTATTATGATCCTGTGAACTGGTCTTTTGTAACCAACAGTCTGAACTGTAGTTGTGCAGACAAATGTAAATTTGACATTTCCTAGCTTCTGAACACTTGGAATTTTGTAAAGGTAATGATAAATTCTGATGATAAAGGTAAAAATAAATTATCTTATACAGTTATATCAAGAGAACTTAGGTGGTATGCAGGCAGTTGAGTAACATGAAAGGGGAATGTGAGTTAGATGTCTTTTTGAGTCTCCACACTAAAGTGAAGAGTTCTTTCTTCGGTTGCCTTAACTTACACCATAAACCTTCAATATGGGCCTTGTTACATGTTACACTGTGAGCTGCACAAATGTTGATTGGTTTCAGTGCTAGCTTGGGTTTGAAGCAATCACACTTCAGGCCAGCAGGGGCCTGGAGGACTGAAAGGTAAAAATCCCCTTCCCCTGTCATTCCTGGCTTCCCCGCTGCTCCCTCAGGGCTCCCCAGTTCCCTCGTGCTCTTCGGGACTCTCCTCTGCCCCCAGGGCTCCACCCCTGCTCCTTGGGCTTCTCCCCTGCACCCCCACCCCACTTACTTGTGGCTGCTTATGCTGTCTGTCATGAATGGCATGTGCCCCCGGTGCCTGGGGAGGCATGGCTGCGCCGGCGGTGGCAAGAGTGTGGCCATGGCAGTGGGATTGCAGCAGTGGGGAGCAGGGAGCTCCCACAGACACTGCCAGTGCTATCAGTGGTGGGGGGGTGGGGGGGTGGCGAGCACTGACCACAGGTCGGCAACCACCCGCAGGCACTGCCAGCAGCATCAGCAGTGGCCATGGGCGATCAGAGACCATTCCAGATGCCACTGGCACCGACCACCTGCAGGTGCCACTGACACTGTCAGCAGTGCCCTTTTGCAGGGGGTGCACTGCCACATGTAGGGGGTGCACATGCACCCATGTGCACCCCTTATGCATTGCCCCTACTGTCTGTGCCAAGGGAGCAGGCAGGGGAGGGTTAACCCGCCTGCCAGGCCACCACAGCTGCCACGCTGGGCTGCTACTCTTCTCTGGGCTGAGCCCACCCAGAGAGCAGCTGCAGAGGTGGCAGCTGGGCAGTAGGTTAAAACCTTCCCTGACTGCTTCTCTGGGACAGAGAATGGGTAGCCACAAGAAAGTGGGGGAGCCATGGGGGGGAGGGCAGGGGCAGTGAGAGTATATCGGGGGTGCTGGGGAAGTGGGGAGGCAGTGGGCCTGATCCAGGCCAGCGAAAGGGGGGCGGTTTACACTAAGGTGCAGCCTAGAGCGGTTACACCTTAGTGTAACATGAGCTGGGAAACATAGATCAGAGATAAATAATTTTGAGCTGCCTAATACCTTAAAACTAGTTTCAGGTATTAATGTGCAGACAATCTATGTGTTCAGAGCTCCAGGAGCCTAAAATTACTGTGTAACAAGGCTCTAACAGTGAATCTGTTAGTCTATACAAGCTTTGAGCATGAAAAACACTATTTTAACATATAGAATATTAAAAATATGGATGATGTGACGCACAGTAGTGTGCTTACTAAAAATTCTGTTTTGTTCCATTAGATGGAGAATACCAAGCTAGAAAACTTAAAACACCTTGAATAAGCCAAACTTCTGAAAGCACTGGACTGCATGATGTTTGGTTCATACAGTTTGGTTTATGCAAGTTTCTGCTCATGTCATTTAGGAGAATAACTGTCAGACACCTTCCATAGATGGCTAAAGAGTCAACCTCTCTCTCTTGAGTGATGTTTTCCTGCTAGGTTGACAGATGTATTGCTAATGATCAAGGCAGGGCATTCATAGATTTGAAAGCCAGATGCAGGGGTAGAGAAATAGCCAGTGTAACTAGCATGGCTGCACTGGGGCCCATGGCCTAAAGGAGGCCCATCCTTCTTGATATCCTAAATATATTTAACTTTGCTCACATCCATTCACTGTTGTCATTCATTCACTTTTGGCTTTCACTGTTCATTGTAGTCAATCTCCTTTATGAGTAATTTTTCAGGACAGTTCTTTCATATCTACAGGTACAGAATATCTCATTCCATAATATTTAAGTATAGGAAAAATATAGCCTACAATAAACATAAATAATAATTGTTATGAGTTGCAATATAATTGTTGAATCTGTCATTGTTTGTAACACACTAATTTAAAAACTTTTACATCTTTTTTTTCAAAATTTTCTATATATAAGAGCAAACAGGTTAAAATATTAACATAATTAACATATGAGCAAAGTTTATTCTTGAGTACAGGCAAGAATATCTATGAGAGAACTGAATGCATTATATATATATAT
>NW_005841996.1:1669191-1695039 GCF_000455745.1 Alligator sinensis
TACTGTGCTGCCCAGATCTGAACCTTACACTTAATGATTGTTCAGGAAATATCTGAAATTAAATGTTTTTATCAGGTAATTGAAGGAGTCTACACTTTCTTTGGACATGGCATACAGCAATGACCATATTATATGAATTAGCTTCTATCTCAGAGCTTGTCAGTAACATTACTTTGAAGAGAGTATGTCCAGTGCATTGGTCATCATGAAACAAATAACTCATTGCTTTGATGTTTTGCTACATTGATATAATGAAGGCGCTTTCCAGAATAATTCTCCTGAGATAAAAGGTTGATGAATGCAACAAAGCTTCAAATTAAAAAAAAAAATCTTAGGAACTTTTGATTTTTTATTTCTTATTGTGTTCCAAAAAATGTTAAACTGTAAATTCTAAGTGTCTATAATATAAAGATATATGTTTTAGACAAATCAACAACGTTACTTTTGAATGTAACAGAATTGCTCATGTTTCAAAATAATTTTGAAGAAGTCAAACAAAGTGCCATCAAAATGTTGGAAAAGTAGGGTGTGGAGGTTAAATTTAATTTGAAATGTGGAAAGAAAGTGAAAAAATACTTTGATTAATGAGGTGAGGATGAAAGATTGAAAGATGCCGAGAGATATTTCAAAGTTAATGTGTTCCATGGCTGTTTGGATATAATTTTAGCTCAGCTGTCAAATCATTTTCATAGTTGGGATGCAATTGTTACAAAGTTTAATGTAATTCTCTTGAAGACACCTGTGTCAGCATTTCGTGAAAAGCTGTATGAAGACACTGAAAAACCAGTGAAACAATACAACAGGGAGTTTTCTGTTGCCTTGCCTTGACAGTTACTTGCATTTAGAGCATGATTAAAATTAGAAATGTCCAAGTTACTTACAGTGGAAAATTTGGCTAAATTATTGATTATTGATAACAGTGATTTGTCAAAAAGTCTGAAGTAAGTATGATGATACTGATGTTTTTAACTGTCCCCATGACAATATAAAGTGCTGAATGCTCCTTCATGAAACTCAAAATAATTAAAAATTATCTGCATACCACAATGGGACAAGAAAGGCTTCATGGATTAGCAATACTGTCTATTGAAAATGAGGTTAGGAAGCTTAATTAGACCAGATTACTGATGAATCTGTGGCAAGGAAGGTGCAAAAGATGAAATTCCAATATAAGTAATGAGTGGAAAAGAAATAAATTATTATTTGCACATGCATTAATGCATGTATTTATGCATTTTTGTTATTTTATAGGGGCCTAAAAATTATGCTTGCAACAGGGCCCGCCATTCCCTAGTTCCTCTACTGGTCAGAAGGTATTTATCTAGTACTGACCTACTGGCTAACTCAGACCATAGATTTTGCCCAGAAAATTCTGCACTGAAGTGAATTATTTCTTCCTTACCATGTAGGTGAATAAGATTAAGACCAGTGCATTTCAGGCAAACTTTAGTACATTTTGGAATAAGACATCCCATCTCAAGTAATGACTCTGAGGGATGACTGAGTCTTGTTACGATGCAACAATGGTTCATTACTGTCACGACTAAAACATCTCATTTTGTTTCTAACATGAGCCCTTCTAATTCCAGCTTTCAATCATGGAACCATGTTCTGCCAGATGGAAGGGTTTCTTGTACAGTTACCTCTAGATGCTGATCAATTTGACTCTTACCCTTCAGCTAGCCTTGACAGCAGACTTAAAATACAGGTAAGGTCAGACCTACAAAACTCATGTATACATACTAATTTATAGGATCTGGAATAGGAATGATTTGGACATTTGAGAGTTATTCCTGATATATTTGCTACAAGGCACGTGACAGTTTAGGGGATTATATACTGTGCTGTAGTCTAAGAATCTTTGTGTTCTGGTTCTAGCTCTTCCATTTCTTACAATGAACATTTCTGTGTACTTTACAACACTTATTAAATAAAGCTTCTCTGTGCTAACCATTAAGAAGTGTCTACTGTGCACTGTTTAAAAAAAAGTAGCCATGTGGTTATACAAGGATATTTTAGGCAGAATAGAGTGTAGAGCTCGGGCTCTAAAAGCTGCAATCAGCCATCCAGAACAGGTACCTTAAAATTATACACTTGTCTATATTATCTTCCATTAGCTAGTCTTCCCAGAAGCAAGAACAAAACTTATAACTCCTCATACTTAGCATTCAACTGCTGTCTCACAAACAGCAGTGTCTCCCACAAGGAGTTTGCTTTTGTTACTAGTTCCTCCTAGGACTCAAAAGGAAGATGTCTGGTCTGAAGGTTACTCTTACAATTCAAAGGGGTCCGTCTGTTCTGAAGACCACACTTACAAACCATTCGAAATTCCCAAAGGGGTCCATCCAAACCTCCATTCATTAAAAAAGCATACCTAGAGCATGTAGAAGGAGCTGCTGAGCTTGCCACCTGTATGCTTCCAGTCTAAATGCAGAGCAGCTCTGGGGGGTCTAAGAGATGCTCCCATTGAATAAATAATTGAAGATGAGTATGTTGGGTGCTGTATCCAGCTCCCTTGTTCATCACCTTGCTTTACATTAATTTTTAGTCATCAGAGAGCTAAGAGCTTCATGGACCAAATGAACTCATCTACCTCTTCTAGTCCTGGTGGAAGTTACTACTTTATTAGAGTTGAGATGTGCTGGTAAGGCAGTGTGTTTGAGAATATTTGCCCTGCTGCTAACCTGTTGATATAAAGCTTTATTCACTATGACTGGAAAGCCAATGCCTTTCATCAGCATTGATGACATTTAGTATTACTTGCAAATTATTTGTAAATAGGTAAAACAATACATGAAGAAATTTGCATGAAACTATAGAGGTTTAAATAGCACCTTCCCATATTATTATTCTCCTGAGCACTGCCTGAGCAAAGGAAGAGTTGGCACCTAGTTTGGTTACGCAGAGGAAAAAGGAGACACCATTCTCCTCTCAGTGCCATAATTGACAAATGGGAAGACTGAGTCCTGTTTATTAAAAATTCTTCTCTCCTTCTTAATTCCCACTGACAGCTTGCTCAGTCACCAGGAGGATTAATGTACTTGTTCAGACTGCCTCAAAAACTCTCCAAAAGTAGAAATGGGAAGATAAATATTTCCATTAAAACACTGAGGAGAGAGTCCCAGAAACAGGACTATGGATTCCTTTCAACCTCAGACCATGAATATCAGAATATCAATAACGGGTTCTAGTTAAAATATATATATATAATTTTAAGCATGACTAAGTGTGTTCTTTAGCACTTTCAAAGCTCCCTTATTTTTCATTATTTACATTTTACCTTGCTGTCTCAACCCTTGCAGCCATCTCATTAGTTGTTTTTTTTTAATTCCCATTTGATTGAAAGGCAGACCTTGCATATGTTCATATAGAAATGCAAGAAAGGGCATGGATAGACATAAGGAAGTCAAAGTCCTTCATGTTTCAAGATCCATGTACAGTCTAGGCAGAACTAAAGCTTCTGTTGTAAGGAGTAAAGGAGTACTTCTTTTCTATTCTCCCCATGTCTCCCAAAAGTGGGTAGAAAGAGGTGTGAGAAGGCGAGGCTATGAATTTGCTTTTATAGTTCATCAGCTCTCTTTGTTGATGGAAACTTTTAAGAACATTTTGCCATAATTCAATAAACACATACAGTTTACACAAAGCTGCTTCTGGAGGATACTAAACTGTGCTTCCATCACACACTGCTATCCTGGCAGTGCCTTCCCTGGCTTTTGGTAGAGTCATAGTAAAAAATGGTTGGAATACACCTGAGGAGGTCATCTAGGCCAACATCCATAGCAAGGCAGGATCATCCCCATCTAAACCACTGCAGCCAAATGTCTGTCTAACAGTCTCCCTAATAACCTGCACGGAAACACTTACAGTGATATAGATTCCACAACCTCTCTAGGGAATCTGTTCCTATGCTTAACCACCCTGGAAGTTAGAAAGTTCTTCCCAATCATAGATATTCCTAATCATCCAGCTCACATCTCCTTTGTTGCATTATATCTTGTTCTGTCTCCTGAAGAAACAGAGGACAATGAATTACTGTCCTCATTATAGAACTTTTATGTATTTGCAGATTGTTATCAAATCCCTCATAAGCCTTCACTTTTCTCAAATCAGGCTAAATAATCTTTCAAAATATCCTTGTAAGACATGTTTTCAATACCTCTAATAATTTCTGTTACTGTTTTCTGGTGTCTTTTTGATTTGTCCACATTTCTTCCTGTGATTTTGCATGCAAGACTCCTGTCAACAAATCTCAACACGCTATTAGCCTTTTCTGCAAGAGTATTACACCACTGACTCGTCTTTAGCTTTCAGTCTACTGTACTACATCTTAGCAGGTCATTTTCCATTTTGTAATGTGCATCTGATTGTTCCTTCCTCCCTGGCACATTGTTTTTGGTGCAATTAAGGTGTTAATTATGCTAGAAATAGCAACTGGCCACACATTCATAGGATTTATAGCACCATAAAATCATAAAACAGCCATAAAGATATTACTCAGAAAATGTCGAAAATCTGTGGATGATTTGTATGGCACCATAATTTGAACATGTGGCATGCAATGCACGGACCTCTCCAGGGCTCCAGTTGCAGAGTGGTCCCAATCAGATGTTCATCGGTTGGCAGGGACAGCCCTAGGGTGGTCCTTGCTGGCTGACAGCAGATTGGGGTGGCTTCAGTGCTCAAACCCCAGGGATGTCCAGATTAGCTGGTCATTGGCTGTTAGGGACTGTCCTCAGGCTTGAACCTTGGGACAGTTCCTGACAGCCAACAGTAGACTGGGTCTGGCCCAGAACTCAAGACCCAGGACAGTCCCAGTCTGCCAACAATCAGCTGATTGTCAGCCAGCTACCGGGACCGTCACCTGTACGTCCCTGAAGCCAGCTGATGATCAGCTGATTGTCAGGCACTCAACTTGCCAGCACAGGGGAGGCCTGGACTTATGATTCTAGGCTCCCTCTGCACCAGCAATATGGGACAATTGGGATGAAATTCCTAATCTCACAATTGTACCTCCTCCCATGTATATGTGGTATTGCAGGAGGTGCAATTGTTGGGATTGCAGATCAGATCCCATTGGCTAGGGACAGACATTACACATAAACCAGTTTAAATGATCAGAAACTGGTTTAAACCTGTAACAGAACAGATGTTCAGTGAACATAAACCAGTTTGAAAATGGCTGAAACCAGTTTGAAATAAACTTGGTTGAATGTAGCATCAGACTTAACTGATTTGGCTCAAACTGGTTTATGCAATGTCTCTCCCAGACCCTTTGCTGGTTTAAGCTAAACCAGACACCCCCAGCATCCTGGCATGCTCTCTGGGCTGGGTGGGGTTTTCTGCTCCACAGCAGGGCTGGCCCCTTCTCTTTGCTCCCTGGCTGGAGCTTGGCACAGACTTGCAGGCACAGCAGGGTCTGCTTGCTTCCCTGTGCCGTGGTCCCCTCCCCTCCCCTCCCCTCTCCTCCCCATCCCCACCACTCGCTGCTTAAGCAGAGATCCCTTCCACCTCTCTTCCACAGTGTAAGCCAGATAGGACGGTGTCCACTTAGGGCTTTTTGGAGCTAATCAACAGCTCAGATAGTCATGTCCCTGCATTCCTTCCTTTGGAAAAGGCAGACAAGGTTCTTTGGGTAAATCTGACATCTTTTATTAAACCAACTAAATAGTTGGAAAAAATTTTCTTAGCAAGCTTTTGTGTTTAGAAACCCTTCGTCAGGCAGATGAAGCATCTGCAGTTGGTGTGTGCTGTTCCTGGATGAAATGAATAGTAAAGAAGCCAGAGACTGGTATGCATTTTCTTTGGGAAAAGCTGTTTAAGAAGCGTTTGTAATGAGCGAGGCTTTGTTTTCTGATGGGGAGTTATATGCTGATAACAAAGCTTATAAATGCTCTGTTAATAAGGAGGGCAGGGAGCCCTCCCTAATCACAGTGTCCTGCTGGGGCCTGGCCATGCCCCCCTCAGCTCAGCCCTGTGCAAAGGAAGGGAGGGCTGATTTAGCACCCCCCAGCTTCTAGCTTGAGCCACTGCAGGTGTGTGCCTGCATTTCTGGGATGTCTGCCTGGTTACAAAACTGATTTAACTTAGCCAGGTTAGACTAACCTGTGAAGATTGAATCGATTCAGGCTCAGGCTTTTTGAATGTCTGTCCCTAGCCATTGTGTTTTTAAGCAGACTTCTGTCAGGGGCCTGAGTGTCATCATATTTGCACTTGTCTTTATTGAATTTCGTCTGACTTATTTCAAATGATTTTCCCAACACATGAAGGTCATTTTGAATCATAATTCTGCTCTCTAAAGTGTTTGCTACTCCATATAGCCTGGTGTCAGCTGGAAATTTACTATGTGAGCACTTGAGTGCATCCTCCAAGTCACTAACAAAGACATTGAACAATACTAGACCCATGATAGACCACTGGGAACCTGACCTGATACCGTCTCCCAATAATTTCATTATCTATAGTAGATATATCCAACTCATACAGCATTTATTCCAATCCTTAAAGGCATGTTACATGAAGGAATACTGCCCTGGCATTCCAGCCAATTCTTAAACATGAAGTGCACCTTAAAATACTTTTACAGATATAGTTTAGCTTCTGAGAGCTACATACCTTACAAATTAGTACTGCAGTCAGTTTGCAGTTTCTAGATACCTGGCAGCTCTGAGATACTCTGTGTTGCCTTTTGTCTGGGGTTATGACTAAATTAATCTAGGCCTATATAATTAGTTCTGTGATCTGAAGTTTGCGGTTCTAGCATGTAATTTCTTTTAATTAACCATGAAATGGGATATTAATTACTGTTGTCATTTCATTTTAGACAGTCAAATTAATTTCAAAATGGACATCAGTAAATGTTACCTAAAATGCACTTGAAAATCAAATAGATGAAAGCATATTTAAATGAAAACTATTCAAAGCATATAAGAAGAATAGTTCTGGTCAACAGCTTGGATCCTGATGCCATGTCAGTATTAGGAGGAGCCTCTGTAGCAAGGTGATTAATACACAGAGTGCTTTAATTTTCCACTTAACTAGTGTTCTTGCAGAAGACATAGGCTACATGGAAAGAGAAAGCAAAAAGGGGTGCTTCTAGACAGGAGTAGCGTCCCTAAAGAATTCTGAATATTTTCTTGTACCAGGACATGCACTTTCTTATCTGCATTTTGCAGCAGGCTAGCAGACATTAATGAGAGATTTCATGTTCATACCAATTACTTGAAATATTTAACATCCCTCTTAAGGTACATTTACACTTCAAAGAAATAATTCATTCTGAGCATTCCACTATGCTGCGAGAGGAAAATAAATGTGTCCCTACTTTGCACTATTATAGAAATGCCTTTGAGTTCTGTGGTTGCTAAGTTCCTGTTATCAATTTTATTTTAAACCCTTACTTTCTGTGGTTTACATTATGGTATAAACCACTGTATCCAGATTTTAACTCGATATATCAAGCTCTGCAGCATACGACACAGTGCTCCTTCCCCCTGTTGGGGAGGGTGGGTTAGAGTCATAGAAGGACATACAGACAAAGCCTTATCTAGGAGGTTCCTCATTCCTGAGTTAGGTGTTTAAGCTCGCTGTCCCAAGTAGTGAGTGTTTAACTCCCTCAGAGTGGGCTCTACAGAAGCTAGGATATTGAGCAGTGGGCAATCTAACATGCTCAAGGGAAACACTTATGTTCCATATATCTTGATCATGACCTGTCTCTGGGAGTTAGGTGTCTAAAGTCCTTTGTTTTAAAAGCCAAACAAGCGCCTGCCCTTTCTTTCAAAACACAATTGGAAGAGCCTTCTCTTTTATGCAGTAGCTTTCTACTTATAATACGAACACACACAATATGGGAGAGCTCAGTTCAGTTCCCTCTTCCCTCTATGTGTGGGGGCTCAAACCCACATCTCCCATTTTTCCTAATTGTCAGGCTATAAGATTTTGGAGAGTGGGTGAGGATAATATGGTGATATCAGTCTCACTTGTTAAACATGATTCCAGTTTGTACTTCAAGAAAGACAAACAGACAGTCCAATGGAGAGCAACAAAAACATAAGATGTCTAGGAAATGTAACTGAAGAAGAAAAGTTGAAAGAATGGGAATTATTTAGTCTGGAGAAAAGAAAACTGAAGGGCAATTTAATAACTGACTTCAAAATACCTGAACTGTGATTATAAAGATGTGGGTGACAGATTATTCTCTATGGTTGCAGGGACATGATGAGAAATAATGGTCTTATATTGCAACAAGGGAAATTCAGATTGGATATTAGGATCAACTTTCTTACTATGGGGTGCTTAAACACTTGAAACTGAATCCCTTGAGAAGTTGTGGAGTGTTTGCCTCCCAAAGTTTTTGTGTGCTTTAATGTAGAAAACTTTCGTGCCTGCACCTCCAGAATAGAAGGCAGCTGAGAGATGGTTTTTGATGATCACTATTTTGATTTCAGACAGTTAGTAGTTAGGCAGGGATTATGTACTTCTCATCTGTACTGACAACAGTGACAGATGTCCATGAGGTGCAGTCTCAACTGTTGTGTAAAGAACTTTGGAAATTGCCAAATATACAGTCTTGTCTTTTCCAAGCAGCTAGTGTCTCCTTGTATAGTACTGTTGTTTCTGCTCAGATCTACCTGGGATTTTTTTCAAATGGAAACATTTCCCACCCCAGACTGGGATTGCATAGAACGTGCATTCTATGCATGAAGCAACTGTCATTTGTTAATTTTATCAGTTACATTTTGACCAGGAATTTCAAAATAAAACTAAACCAAAAAAAGAGTTGCTCATTAAATATTAAACTGAAAACTTTGCTTCAACAAGATTCAGGAAAAGACAAATAGGATCACTGAACTGGAAGGGGGCCATCAAGTCCAATCCCTTGCCTTTGCAGGCAAGCATTTACCCAAAGATTTCCTAAAAGTGTCATTTCAAGCTTCACACAGAACTATGAGGCATAAAGCTAGAAACTCTGGGAATGCATGATAAAATGTCATAGATAAGAATGGGGGAAGAGGGTCATGCTAATGCCCTGCCATTGCTCAGACAGAAAAGTAATCTGTTAATATATGCTTGGGACAGGGATGTCAAAACTGAGTTTGGTGGAAATTTGGTGCCCTGCCACTTTTATTGTTGAAAATAATGTATGTTAGAAATAATGAACTTTGAAACTGCAGTAAAGCTATTTACACAGAAAAAAAGAATCCCGCCTTTTAAGTTATAGCTTTTTTGTAAGCGTAACAAGAGGAAAGAAAAAGAAAGGAAAGAAAGGAGCAGGTATTTGATGATACCAAAAAAACCCAGACCCCACACTGAGAAGAAAAGGGATTGAGTGGACAAAGAAAAAGATTACATCAATAGTAGTGAAAGCAAAGAGAACAAAAGAATGATTGGCAAAGTACAGGAAGTGATTTTTTAAATATTTAATAGAAAGTGCAAATGCCAAACTAGCATAATAAATAAAAAAGGATGGGATAAAAGGTCCTGTGGCCATAAGGAACAAAAATTTACCTAAAGCCAACTCAGGCTTGCAGGAATACTCTGTCCAGTTTCCCCATCACATTCTTTCCCTGAGAGTTGCTTTAATAAATGGATAGCTTAATTCCTATTTATTTTTGTGGTTAGAACACATAAAATCTGCTGGGTAAATTAAAAGGGACGTGATATAAGATGTAAGTCTTCAACTGAACACAAAATTACCATTTTTAGGAAGTCTCTCATTACCAGGATGCCTGGCCAAATTATAATGTTAAATGGAATTAAAATACCAACTGTGATATATGAAAAAGATATGAATACTCTGTATGTGAAAGATATACAATGTACTCTGTAAAGGCTGACTGCTGGATGGATCATCAAATGATGTGCTTGAAATGGTCCTTAAAGAGTCTGCAAAAATGCCACATAGCAGGGGTCAAGATGTCATCTAGACTGGGAGTGTCTACACATGTACATTTAATGCGCATTAGCACAATTTAAGGTGCATTAAGGGCATGTGTCTACACGTGGGCACCCTTAATGCACCTTAAAAATGGCAATTTTACACTATTCAAGCCTAAATTTGATATCTGCATAAAGCAGGTATCAAATTTATGCGTCACTAGCTAAGTCACATTAGCAAACATGTAGATGTGCTACTGCGCTTTAATGCAGTGTGCATCAATGGATAGACACCGTGTTAATGTGCATTAGCATGTCTGCACATGTGCTAATGCAACTTAGCTATTCTCATCTAAATTTAATGCACCTTAATGTGCATTAGATGCATGCCTAAATCACCTTAAGCAAAGGCACATTAAGTTTAGGCATGTGTAAATACACGGGTAGGCACACGCACTGAATATAGGAAAGTTAAAATGTACACCCGGAATGGAGTGAAAGATTTGTCACTCCCCTATCAAGCTCTGCTGCACTCCCAGAAAATGCTAGTATTGGAATGGCATGTAAAACATGTGAGACTGTGTGCCACATCACTGAGCAAACTCTCCTATTTGTGCCAAGAACAACCAAGTTTAATTTGATTTCATGAGAAGAACAAAAACAGTTGATTTTTGCTGGATGAAAAAAAGGGAGAACTACTAGCCCATATAGACTCCAGGGCCATTAGCACTGATTATAGGATTATACGCTGTGAAGTATAGGGCACACGTTGACAGATACAGGACCCATTGGGAAAATTCTAAAGCAGAAGAGCTTACACGATACGCCTGCCAGCAGGTTTCAGACACTGCAGCGGCAGATCTAACCAGGGCTGAAAATGGTCTGTGGACCAACTTGTGATGCAATGATGCTGGTGAACAGCAGTGTTGGTGTGGCACTAATTATGGGTTGAGAAGACATATGCCAATGTAGGATGTGGCTAGGGATGTAAATGTTGATTAAAAAAATATTTGTTTAAACTGTTTTAATTACAACGGTTAAATGCTTAATTGGTATGGCAACTGCCAGCCAGGCCCATCTGGGGCTGTTCCAGCCTGGCCTGTGGAGTGTCTCTGCCTGGCCCAGCACCAGCAGGGTGCTTCAAGGTCCGCCAGGTGTGGTGAGGACTTCGCCACTCCCCAGGGCCCTGGCTCCCCAGGAGACATGCATTATGACAAGTCGGGCAGGTGGGCGGGTCCTCTCTGTCTGGGCTGCACCTACCTGCCCAGAGCACTGGAGAAAGCAGGGGGCCAAAGCATTGGCAAGCTCCACTAGGCACACAGCATAGCCCAGGAAACCATGGGTGGCAGCAGCAAGCGAGAGGCTTTACCAGCCTGCTGCAGCTACTGGTGTGCTGGGAGGAAGGAAGCAGGCAAATGCCTCCTGCCCTGCAATGGAAAGGTGGGGGAGGGGGGCAGGTCTGCCAAGTACCTCTGGGCTGGGATCCTGACCATGCTGCAGGGGGAAGGGCCCCAGGCCCAATCCCCTCATAAGAAAAAGAAACCACAGCAACTTTTTTACATAACTTTTTGTTTACATAAAATACTCATTATTAAAACATTTTGCCTTTCAAAGGTGCAAAAAGCCCAGTTAAAACTTCAAGAACAATGCACTCTAACAAGGATTTTATGTAAATAAAAAGTTGAAAAAGTTTTGCTGTCCAAAAATTTTTTAAAAAATCCTATTCGGGAAAAAAAAAATAAAATCACACCTCAAGGTTCTGTTGAGTTTAAACAAGCAGCAACAACACAAACAAAGATCAGCATCACAACTTTATTGATGATTTTTATTGGGAGAAATGAACATGTTGATATGCTCTAGTGTCAGTCTTGAGCATAACTGATTTATAGTAAGCCCAGCAGTAGAAAACACTCATTCTGCTGGCACAGAGGATACTCAAATGCACAGGTAGGTAACTCTTAGCCAATTTTGCAAGCCTTGGACAGCACTGCGCATTGACTTTCCACCTCTGCAATGGATTCCACTCTAATGAAGGGAAAGGTTCCATGAAGTAATTCCCCAATTCATTCTCTACTGCATTCTCTCCAGTTTTTTTAGTGTAATCTTCACCTAAAAGCATTGCAATAGCACTCTTTTTCTCATTTTACCACATTTTTCCTGTGTTGGCTCAGTCAGTTCAGCTGGCTCAGCAACAGAGAAGATGCCTCTCTTTCCAAGGATGCAAGTTGTATAATCTTTGATTTAGCAGCAATCTGGTTAGCAGGCAAAAGAAACTGCAGGTGCTTATGGTGTGGATCCAACATGGATGCTATCATTTTAGGTCTGTTTATTATTGGGTTTCATGCAATGCTCCAGAGAATGGCGAACAGCAGATTTGAAATCAGCTATCTTTTCACTTTTGCCAGCTGTTTCACTTTCTAAGAGAGTGTTTAGAAGACTATTGCAAATTGGATAAAGATTTGAAATGGATGCTGGATGTTCAGCAGACATAACTGTTGTGGCATATTTTAAAGCAGAAAGGACAGGTAAAATATCCTTTATTAATTGCCACTGTTCATCCTGCAGCTCACATGTTTGAGCATCAAATATTTTCATAACTGAGTGATCTGATAGTACCATTGTTATAGGTCAACTTTTTCTCACTGAGTCTCTCCAGCATTTCACATGCTGAATTCCAGTGAGTTTTACACAACTCAATCAAATGGTGCTGCTTAGCTTGAAGTTGCATTTGTTTCCTTTCGGCTAGGGACAGCAGTTATACATAAACTGGTTTAAATGATCAGAAACTGGTTTAAGCCTGTAACAGAACATAAGTTCTGTGCACATAAACCAGTTGCAAAATGGCTGAAACTGGTTTAAAATAAACCTGGCTGAATGTAGTATCAGACATAACTGGTCTGGGTCAAACCCATTTAAGCATCTTCTGTCCCAGACCCCTTCCTGGTTTCAGTTAAA
This sequence comes from Alligator sinensis, assembly GCF_000455745.1. NCBI lineage: Eukaryota > Metazoa > Chordata > Crocodylia > Alligatoridae > Alligator > Alligator sinensis. The sequence goes on from NW_005841996.1 coordinate 1,682,020, forward strand.
TCAGAGTCCCCCAGCATCCCAGATGCTTTGCAACCCTGGGCTAGGCTGGGCTGTCTGCTCCAGAGATCAGGGCTGGCCTTGTCCCTCTGCTCCCTAGCTGGAAGGAGTAGGGAGACTGTGGGCACAGCAGCGTCTGCCTGGCTTCCCCCTGTCCACACCCTTCCCCAGCTGCTCACTGCTCAAGTTGGGATCCCCTGTTCCTCCTTCCCCTCTCCCACAGCACAGAAGCCAGCCCCGCGGACCCTAGGCATGTGGTGGACTGAGAGGTGTCTGTGCGTGTGTGTTTCCAATTTCACAGGGACAAAACAAAGGCAGACAGGACTGTGTCTGCTTAGGGCTTTTTGGAGCTAATCAACAGCTAGCTGGTAGTGTCCCTCTATTCCTTCCTTGGAAAAAGCTGTTTAAGAAGAGCTTGAACTAATGAGCAAGGCTTTTGCTTTCTTGATGGGATGATAAACGTTGTGTTATCAGCTCTATGCTGTAGGGCTGTGTGAAGCTGATTTGATTTGCAAGAGATTTGGCCTGATTCGTTTGTTTAAAAAGAAAAGAAGCCCTGTACTCCCCGGATGCTGCAGTGGCTGTTGGGGCTTCTGGGGGCTCATGCCAGAGCCCCCCCCCCCACACAGCGTGGGGCAATGGGCGGCAGCGGGGATCACCCCCCTGCCTGGCAGGAATTGGTGAGTATGGGGCTTTTTTTTTTTTTTTAAAAGAACTGGAAGTTGGGGGGGGGTAGGGCAGCCATAGGGGGGCTGGGAGAGTAGGCAGAGGGTGGGGGCTTACGGCAGACCCCCCATGCAGTGTGGAGCAGCAGCCAGTGAGTGCAGGCTTTTTTTTTTTTTTAAATGAGCCAGGATGCCTGGGTTGGGTGGGGCAGCCAGTAACAAGGCTGGAAGAGTGGGTTGTGGATGGGGCTCGCTTGATTCAGAGATTCAACCAATTCAGCAGTGGCCAAATCTCTGATTCATATTCAGCCAAATCAATTCGCCCCTGAATTGGCCAAATATGAATCTGAAGTAAATACTATCCGCTTCACACAGGCCTACCATGGTTTGCAGACAGTATGAAGAAGCAGGGAGAGGGAGATTGAAAAGCTCAGTATCATCAACAGATTCATGCAGTCCACACCCCCGCTTTGCCTCAGAGTACTAGCTGGGGGTTGGCAATACCACCACCCCTTTAGCAGCAAACTGAGAAAAGTCTGGGACTGTGCAGGCAGCGTGGGGGTTTACAACCCTCCCAAATCAGAGTCCTGCCCAGGTGTAGCCATCCCCCCTACCACAGCTCAGCACTGTGGAAGGGTAGGGAAGGCTGCTCTAGTGCCCCCTCTCTTCTAGCCTGAACCACTGCAGGCATGTGACTGCATTTCTTGATTTAAAAGTGAATGTCTATCCACCTTCAAATTGGTTCAAGCTCTGCAGTTTAGACTAACCTGAAAAGACTGAATCAATTCAGGATTAGACTTTTTGAATGTCTGTCGCTAGGCTTCAAGTGCTTTAGCAGCAATGGTGCTGTGGTGGATGCGTGCAACTAGCCTCCTGGCAGCCGCAGCATGTGGGCAAAACAGTTTACAGATTCCCACGCAATGTACCTTGGCATGTTGGTGAGAATGATATTGCTCACATTATCTTGCACACATGCTTAGACATGGCCTTCCAGACCCTATCTTTCTACTGCAGTGTTTAACTTCCCAGCAATGTTTCCTGCTGTAACTTGTTCTGGCATACTTTCTATCTGTCAAACAACTGATCGAAGCTCCCAGTTCTCAGTGTAATGACAGGCAACTGTCATGTAACTTTCTGTATTTAATGCTGTCCAACAGTCAGTAGTAAAAGCCACTTCATTTGCTTTTCCCAATTTTTCCTGGAGAGAGTTCACACAGTTTTCATACCACCTTTCTAGTTGTGAAGTTACAGTTTATCTCCCAGGCACACAGCATTCAGGTTCCACAAAACTCATTAATGCATGAAAACCTACACCCCCAATGACACTTATAGGCAACATTTCTTCAGTTATCATAGCACGTAATTCGGTCAGTTTTTCAGCACATTGTGTATCCCATTTCCTCGAGCTGCCAGATATAAATACTGACATTGTTGTTTGTTTTTGATCTTGTCTTTTGCTTGAAACAGAGGGATGCTTCAGTTTAAGATGATTCAGCATTGCTCCAGTGTTGTTTAGGTATCTAAGTTCTGTATTGCACGTCTTACATTTAATGGCATCTTCTTTTATTTTTGTGAAATGATTCTACATGTGGCTTTGTTTTGATTGCTTCATCTTTGCCTTATTTACAACTCCACATGGCCCCTGCTTCCAGACTACATGGCAGTTCCTTCCAGTCCAGCCGGAATACTCCCCCCGCATGCCCCCCTTCCCACCCCTCTTATTTTTAAGTATCTTTTTCAATTTTTATTTTCAGGATCTGGCCTCTTGCAGCCCATGGCAGGCAGCAAGAAGCCTCTGGCTTCCATGCTCTCCAGAGAGGAAGCTGAGTTTCTTTCCGTGTGGACAGCAGAGTAGGGGAGAGGGGGAGGGGGAATTGTACCTAATAGTTAGGCTCTGGAGATCGCACTGCAGACACTTGCAGCCTCCCTGCTGCAAGCAGCCCTGGTTCCATGGCTGGTGGCAAGGGCCTGCCTGACGCCTGGGCTGCTTGTGGCAGGGGGGGGGGGGGGTGCAAAGCAGCTGCATCAGAGGCGGCGGAGCCTAGCTGTAGGTATTAGTCCCCCTGCTCCCCTCCTCCTCTCCTTCCCTCCTGCCTACCCTACCACTTTCTGCTTCCTGCTGTGGCACTGTGTGGCTTCCCTCTCCCCTCTTCCCTGCTGGACTGTGCCCTGCCCTATGCTAAATGATAACTGGCAAGCTGTAACGAGTTATCAGTGGGCTTATTAGTTAAACCAATGTTTCTCAACCCATGGGCCACAACCCCAAAGTGGAATGCAAGAATATATGAAAGGGTCACAAACAAACTTTAAAAATGGATTCTCCTTTAAAGAAAAACATGGGAAAGTGTGGCTTTTCCCTTGCAGGCTAGCAGAGCTCCATCCTGCAAGGGACTGCCTCCCCCGCCTGCCCCACATGCTGGGGGGCTACGACCTGGGGGTGAGAGGCAGCAGGTTGCAAATGAAGGGCACTGGGTCGGGACTGGCCATTGATGTTTACAAATGGGTCCTGGTACAAAAAAGGTTGAGAATTACTGAGTTAAATGATGGTTTAACCATTCAAATGCCTTAGATGTAAGGAGTTTCTCAACACTGAAATGAACACCAGGAGGAAGCTGCTCCATCTGTCTAGACTGCTAGAGGGGTCTAGGGTCAGCCAACAAGCCACCCAGGAATCCCTGTATACCAGTGATTGTCCATTGGTGGCACATTTAGAGATCCTTTACTGTAAGAACCATTTCACTGCCTTTGCAGCCACTGCAAACTTAAACAAACCCTGAGAATGCTGTGGATTTGTGCGAATTATTAGACAAGTGTGTAAAATCATAGAAATGCTGTAGTAAAAAAACATTCTTTAAGTTTTAATTAATATTTTATTATTTACAGGGACAATTTCTGGAATATATTCAGGCAGTGGTTTTTTACTAGTAAGGAAATGATTATAATGGATAATACAAGCTGTTAATGAATGTGCCAAGGATGCTTTCTGGCTCATCCCTCAGTGGCTCTGAAAAGGTGGGAAACATACACCAATTTTTGTGAAGTGCTGCTAGGTATTATCTTTAATTAGGTTTTAACTGCCTATTTAATTATAAAGCCACACATTTTGTGTATACATGCACTGTTTTTTCCTTAAATTCTGAACACAGAGTTCAAATTTGCCTATTAGTGGTCATTATTGATGATGGACCAGATTCTATTCCACCTGTTAGGCTTGTAGGTAGACTTAGGGACCTAAGTACAATTTTATTCCATCCTGCTTGAGATCCTGAAAAAACAGTTAATACAATAGGTGAGTCTTCCTTTGTGTAGCTACATCCCAAAGGCTATTTACAGCTGCAATATTTCTCGAAAACAAGAAAGGATGTGATCTACATAGAAGGAATTAGGGAGACAGCAAGCAAACCCAGCAGCATTTGTGTGAAGTGCCATATACAGTAGCACTTGTTTTTTGCTGCACTGCTGGGCCATTTTTCTCCTACCATTTGCAATCCAAATAAATGTTTTTTTATTGTCATGCATTGTTTCTCATAAAGACATCTTACCCTCAGTATATCAGCATCATGTGAACTTAGCTCTGTGTTCTTTTTAGAGTCCAATTATATCTGTTCCTGGCAAGGAAGCATCTATGTTTATTGACGCAGATAGCATCTTTCTTGTATAAATATTCAGTGATGGAATTAATTTCATATTCAGGAGCCCAACTCTATATATATTTAGGCTTTTTTAGAAATAAAAAGTGAAGCTAGGAATAGATTTTCAGCATTAAAACATTTGAAATCTTATTTTTAATTAAGATTCTATTACAATTTTCATCTATATAACCAACATAATGTTATAAATGAAATATATCAGAATATATTTCCAAGTGGGTGGATTTTTTTTTTTTTTTTTTTTTTTTTTTTTACAAATAGTGTCCGGTTTTGAGAACCACTGGCTATACTCCATTGTTTGTAATATTTTATGAGATGCTTAATGTATAATAATTAGAGTCCTTTGGATAACAAGACACAACATGACTCCGAAGGACACTTCAAACTGTAATGAGATTGATTTAATTTAATTTTGATGAAAAAGATTTAATATTCAAATTACTTCATGTTTATGTTCTTTATATTAAACCTGCCTATTTCATTTTTAGTAAAAGACATAATGGCCATTTTAGTTAGAATTACTATTTGCTGAATTCTGAAGAGAACAGCATTTGTTAGCACGCACATATAATTTTCTTTATGGGATTTGTGGATCATAATTAGGAAAAAAACAACCCTGTCCCTATAGGGTAGTTTGTAGGTGTTTTGGCTAACCAGAACAATGGTTAAAATTATTTTCCTTTCATCTATTGCTAATTTATGTCAGAAAACATCCTGGGATCCTAAACATTCCTGGAATAAGTTAGTGACTAGTCCCTAATATTCCTTTTATCCAAAATATTACTTCATTTTTAGTAGTGAAATATAGCTTAAAAGGTTCTGTGGTACATCTTGATTTTTCTAAATGATGTATTGTTAATATGTCTGTAGCATTTTTGTCCTAGATTACTAATATAAAAATATTAATATCCTGGTTCAAAACCTAAAATATATGTTTTCAAAAAAGGCTCATATCCAATTCCATCTATTGGACATTTGAGTGGATTCGGATCTCCTTAAGTGAGATCCTATTCCACTCTACTCAAGTCCCTGAAAATCTGTTATTACATATACTTTTATAACACCCACCATTTGACCCATAATATTGCATCACAAAAAAGCAGCGAAGAGAAGCCACCCGTGTTTTTATTAATTGTTTTTAGGGGCACCAGCAAGGTCAAACAGAATTGCATTTAGGAGCCTAATGCCACTTATGCACCTAATAGATGGAATAGAATCTGGATCCAAGTGTATAAATGCATATGCAAAATGAGGAAATTGTTCACAATTTCAATACATGATAACAGAAAAAAGATCTACTGTATAAGTAATTGAGAAGACAAAACTTAATGGTCAGTCTAAGGGACAAGACTGGGCATTAAAGTTCATAAATTAATTTCCACACTATTTAAAGATACAAAGCATACTGAAACAGTGTAAAGGAACTAGCATGAATTGAGGATAACAGGGCATGAAATCATATTAGAAATGTTCATTCAGATAAACTAGTTCATAGATTAAAAACCAACCAAAGGGCGAAAAATAGATGGCAAAATAGTAAAATGTAATATATCAAGCTAGGGAGAGGTGTCTAATAGGATGCAGGAAGGATCAGTGTTTTATTTAATAGGATTAAGGGTGCAATTCATCCATGCAGAGAGGGCTAGCGCGCGCGCACACACACACACACACACACACACACACACACACACACACACACACACACACAGAGTGAATTTTACTCTAGCTGAATAATAAGACTATCCATAGGTTGGGATTTTCAAAGAAAATAAGAGAAGTAGGCATCCAACTGCCACTGAATTTCAATGGGGGATCTCCATTCCCTTAGGCCCTGTTTCAGCCTTCTAGCAAAGAGGGGGCTATACTCTAGGCCATGGCTGAAGCCACAGTTGCTGCAGCTTCAGGAGAAACCTCTCCTAGCAGACTTCTGGGGATGTAATTTTATATCCAGGGGGATTTTATACTTTTCTCTGAGGCATCTGATATTTCCTGAGTAGTAACATAATTAGGATGGGGAGAGTAGGGCACCAGCCCCAGGTGTGGATTATGAGGAGGTGCCAAAATTAACCCTGCCAGAAGTTTTTGCCACAGCAAGGGCAGCACTGTGCTGCCCCTGCACAGCCACAGGAGCACAAGGGCAGTGCCACCCTAACGTAGGCACTGACTCTGTGGGTGCTCTGGGGCTCAAACACGCACTGAAAAAGTTATCGTATACTCAGCACCCATGGCCGTTTTGGTCTGATGGATGCATGTTAGATCTCTGTTATGTTAAAAACTTTGCCCTAAAACCAAAGTTTTACAAGTTGCTACCAGTAGGTGGCAGAAGCACCTTACGTGGCTGCACAGGAAGGTGGAATTAGATCAGCGCACTGAGATTCCCGGTGAGGTAGTGGACCTGAGCAGGGCCACAGGTAGGGCCAAACCCACCAGCAAAAAACATAATCAGTGTCTATGTACCCCAAGCAGTGTATCTGGGGGGCAGGGGGCAAATAGAGCAAGCAGAATGGTGCTCCACTCCATTCCGCCCCACCATCACCCTTTCCCTGCTCCTGGGAGAGCCTTTGTCAAAGCAGGCGCAGCCTTGTCTCTCAGTAGGTATACATCGCGCGGGGGGGAGAGAATAGGAAACCTGGGACAGCTCTCAGGAAGGCCTGCTCCCATCAGAGTGGAACTGATACTGCTACTGCAGTAGCAGCAGCATCCTAAGGCTTCCCTTCCTTTAACCCACATCCCCCCCACTCTCCCCCTCTCTACAGTGGTTGACATACGCCCAGATGCTCAACAAGCTTGCTCACACCTCTGTTCCTGAAACAGGAAACTGGAATTGATGAATTATCCCTATGCTCCTAATATCTTTATTAACAATATGGGAAAAGAACTGAAATGCACGTTAGATCTGCAGATTTAATCTGCAGTAAAGTATGAAGAGCTACTAACCCCAGAGGAGACAGAAAAATGACTTGCAGAGGAGAGACATATAGGCATGAAATAAGGTGAAATTACATTAGGGAAAATGTAAGCAAACATCAGGATCTCTCTAATATAGATACCAAGAGGAAGGAGATAAATACGAAATTCATAAGGCTGAGAGAGCCTGTGGAGGGAGTGAACAAACTGCCTAAGAGTTGTCAATGAAATTATATGATCTCAACCTGCTGCTTTTTTTTTGAGGCTGTTTATTCAGATGCACCGCTTCACAGAACAGAGATAATAGAGCCTCTCAGCCAAGCTCAGATAGTATCACACCTAGAACTTAATTCTCTCACCTTGGAACTGCAACAAAGCTGCTGAATTGGAAGGAGATATACAACAATAAAAAAAAGTGATCAATGATTTGAAGTGCCTTAAAGTTTTCAAAATAAAATTAAATATGATGATCATCATTAGATGATGAGTAATTGTAGCTGGCTTACCAACCTACAAATATTCAAAAGAGGTAAACTACTACAGTGCATGCCCAGTTTGCATGATTACGTAGTTGCAAGTAGTTGTTCAAGCATGCAGGGCTACACACCCAAGAGTACAATGTGGACTTGTGCATAAGTGACATTTTGGGCACTTAGATAACAAAAATGCCACATACTAAGCTACAGATTGGGATGCTTAGATAAGCAGGAAGAGAGAAGACTGTCACTCCATGGGACCAGATTCTTAGTCCACCTTTTGGGTGCCTAAGTGAGTTCACTTAAGTACAAGGCTATTCCACCCAGCTTGAGCTGTGAGAATCAATTAGTGCACCCACTTTTGTAACACACCATCATCTGACCCTTAAGAGACACGAAAAAAGAGTGAGGGAGAGGAGACATCCACTTTTTGTATTAACTGTTTGTCAGGAACTTGAGAAGGGCAGAATAGAACTACACTCAAGCACCTAAGCCTACTTATGAACTTAAGGGCTGCATCTACACGAGACGTTGACTGCACAGTCATTACTGTACAGTCATTTAATACCCGCATAAACAAGTATTAAATGACTGTGCAGTAACCCGATTTAATGAGCAGCAGCACCAATGAGTGGCTTTTTCATGATACTGACTGTGCAGTAGCCCGAAACCACTGCACAGTAGCATTGCATCATGGTTGCTTAGACTACTGCACAGTTAGTGTCTCGTGTACACACAGCCAGTAAATGAAATAGAATCTGAGTGAAATAGGATTTAGCCCCGTAACATTTTTTTCTCAAGGAGAGCTTTCTTTTCTCTTCTAACAGGCTAGTAGTTAGAGCTCTTTTCCAGGACATGGAAAACCTCACTCAGAGATACTACTCAGACCCAGGGGGCTTGAACCCACACTTAGTACAATCTGTCATAGTGCCTCAACTCCCTAGGTATCCAGCAGACATGGCTGTGAACACCTTCCATCCCTCTCCTGTTTAGCTGGCACAATGGACAGCCAAGAAAGAGAGTCCTGGGGCCAGAAAAAGACTGAGCAAGTAGGAGCTTAATACTGTGCCTCAGGAATGGGTCGGTTTCTTTGGAAGAAAGAGAGCCCTGGGTTCTGGTGCCTACTCCTGAGGCTTTTTTTGGATTTTACCAAATTGACTTTTTAATACCAAATTCATGATGGACCCAGACATGTACCTGGAATCAAACTATTCCAAGTGATGGTACTATTCTGGACTGTGTTTTAGTAACACAAGGCAATGGAGCCCAATGGAGCTGCAGCCATGTGAGTAGGAGAGGACTGTGTCTTGCAGTGCACAGTGGGATCTGAAAACAAATGCATTACCAGCCCTTAGTGTGTCCATTCTTCCTTCCTGTGAGCACATCTACATGAGACACTACTGTGCAATAACTTGTTGGTACTCTGCACAGTAGGGTCTGAAAAAAAACATGCTGCAATGGTACTGCACAGTAACAACTGCAGTAGACAAGGCCTGTGTCACCTAGGGCCCCTCTACACATGCAGGTAAAAAGAGGTGATAGGATCTAATACAGGATCCACACAACTGTGGTTTGTACCACACGTGCATGGCAGGAGATGCGATTGTGGAAATGTGCATTAGATCCCATGGTATTTTGTTGCCAGTGCAGGAGAAGCCTGATCCTGGGCTCCCTTTGCACCGGCAAGAAGCAAGCTTCCATGGATGGGAGCCCCCTCAACTGAGGGGCTCCCAGCTATGGGGGTGCCCCACACATTCCCACAGCTGGGAGATGCAGTTGCTGTGATCTCCCAGCCATGGAGCCCCCACAGCTGGAAGATCGCAACAGGTGCAGTCTCTGAGCCCTGAGGGTGTGTGGTGCACCCCTATAGCTGGCTGGGAGATTGCAGCAGCTACACCAAACACCCTGCTTCTCAGAGACTGCAGCTGCTGCAATTTCCTAGCCACAGGGGCACACCATGCAATCTCAGGGCTGGGAGACTGCAGCTGTGCCTCATGGCTGCTGGGACCATGAGTCCCACAGCTGCAGAGGCAGGGTCCCAGCAGCACCCTGTGGCTGCTGGAACTTGGAGTTTTGCAGCTGGGGATGCTGGGTCCCAGCACCGCAGGGCGCTGCCTGGATCGAGTATCCAAAGCTGTGGGCATTGCTGAGGCTGACAGTCCTTTCAGCTGTGGGACTCCCAGCCCTGGCTGGGCATCCTGTACCCCTTCAGCTGGGAGCCTGGTCAGTTGATGGAGTTCACAGCTGCAGGGAGGACCCTGCTATATATGTAATTAAAGCTCAATAGCAACCAGCTATAAAGTTAGTTCACATTTTCAAGGTCTAACTTTATACCTGGTCAGACCTTTTTAGGTCATGATAAGTACTTTGCACATGTAGCTGGTTTCTGTTATGGGTACCAGGACTAGCTTTTCCCACTAGCTCTATTTTCCAGCGTGGAAGGGGCTCTGCAAAACCAATTTAAAAAACATAATTTTCTCTATTTTATATCTCTTTTAAAAGTGGATTGCAGCTTTGCAACATAGTGCAGACCACGCTGGGGAGAAGAAAAACACTTCACATAAATTGTGGTTCTGTCAGGGATGACGGCACACAGAGGCATGGGAAACACCCACAGGCCATGGAAGAAAGCTGAGCAAAGGGAGGAAAGTGTGTGTCACAAACTATCAGACCTGAAATATGCCATTAATTCAGAACTGGGAATAATCCCACCATGTGTGGGAAAATCCAGGGTTTAATTGGCAGACATTCCATATTTGAGGGAAAGAAAAAAATAATTTTGTAGCTATTTTTTTAAAATGTCATCATTTAAAGCTGCTCAGGGCTTTGGGCTGTTAGAATAAATATGGAGGGAATAGATTAATGGGCAAAGTACATGTAAAAGTGTCAAAGGTGGATGGTTCTGCCGTTTATCACATGAAAACCACCTCCAGGAATGTGGTGTAATGCTGAGTGGTGGAGTATAAGCCAGTCTTATTTTTGCTGCTGAGGATCTCATGAGAAGTAGTCTCAAGTGAATTATGATGTCCTCCTGCTCAGCAGTGAGGATGAAATTGATACTTCATTTCTCAGCATTTATAATAATCTTTATACACAGCAATTTTGAAAAAAAAATGACAAGAATATTTGTGGGGGGAAAAAAAACTGATTTCTAGCACATTGGGAGTAGGTTTGCCTGCAGCAGCCATCTGTCTGCACACTTCACAGCTCTGTTTTCCAGAGGAGACAGGCTGCCGTGTGAAGGGTTTCTTTCTCCTGTTCTGAAAGGAATGAAGCAGCCTGTGTATTTTTTCAAAACAAGAAGCCATTCTTGAATGCTAAAGAGCAAATCAAAGATGAAGAAAAGGGATTAATTTTGTGTAAAAGCATAAAAGTAGGTGCAGGCTGGTTTTGGTGATAATCCATGGTATTAACGGTCTTCAGGAAGAGGGGTGGGCCAAATCTGGTCCACAGATTGACCAGCCTGTGGTGGGTCCCTCGGTCCTGCCTGGCCCAGATGCCATCTGGCCCATGGTACATCCTGCTACCCCCAGGTGTGCAGTGGGGCTGGAGTGGCTCTGCCACTGGGCTCCTTTCTAGGCAGCGGTAGCTCCTTTTGGCTGCTACCACTGTTCCGGCCCCAGCCCTTGTCCCCTGGAGACTGGTGGGGACCCACGTACACAACCCCACCCTCAGCCTGCCCCGCACCCACTTTAGACCCACCCCAGCTAGAGTGCACCAGTTCTGGACCAGCCAGGACCCACGCACACAGCCCTGGCCCCAGGCCATCCTGTATCTGTTTTGGACCCACCCAACCACAATGAGAGGCAGTGGCGGCAGCCGGGCAGAAGCTGCTCTAGGCATGAGGGAAAAGCACCCACATCTCCCACAATGCTGCTAGGCTCTTCTAACTACAACATTGTCTTCAATGTAAAGTAATCCATTTCCTCCACAAATAGCTTGCATGGTTAGAGCATTTACCCAAGATGGGGGAGACATGGGTTTTACATCCGTTCCAATCTCAAGAGTTTGACCAACCAGCAGACAGCCCTATCCAGGGACTCAAATGCATCATGAACACTGATGGACACCTAGAGTCAGTGATGGTACTATTTTAGACTGCATTTTAATAAAATGAGGCAGGGTCTGCCCGAGTGGAGCTGCAGCAATGCGAGTGGGATTGGATTTCGGCCTGAAATGCACAGAAGGATCTGAAAATCCAGTTTTTACTGTACCCACTCCAACCTCTCTGCATAAGCAGGATGGGTGAAGTATCAGAGGAAAAGTTTGATTTCAGGAGAGATTTGACAATGGCAGGCTGGGATAGTGACCAAGGGCTAGAGAAGGCTAAGCATTGTATGTATGTAGGCTTTCTTATTTAATTTGCTCCTATCAACCTACTCAGCCTTCTTTTTCTTTCTCTGAACATAGGCACATTTTCCTTCAAGGGCTCTGGTCATATTTTCCAATAGACCTTTCCTTCATGAAGAAGTACTGTAATGAGGACTGTCACTCAGAGACATTCTAAATAGCATGCTCTGGCATCTCTTCCAGTCCTAGAAAAAGGGGCCTTCAAACAGGTTCAGCATCATATGAGGAAGCCTGCTTTGTCCCCAGTGCTGATTTTTCCCAGTCCTCTTGGGGAAGGTAGGCCTGGAACTAGAGTTTCCCCATATATGGGAGAAGTGTCTTAACTGGGCAAAACTGAATGACATCTAGCGACTTGAATATCTAAAAGTCTTAGTGGTGAAAATGGATTTGGCCCAAAGTGTATTAGCAGATGTCAACTCTGACATGCACGTTTGAAAAACAAACAAACAAACAAACAAACAAACAAAACCCAACAACTAGTTCATGTATTTGAATGAATAGATTCAATAAAAGAAAGCATGTTGTGTGCTATACTATCAGTGTGATTATCTGACCTCTATCCATTGCTCTTTTTTGCATATATATCAGCAGCATACTCTTTAGAATCCCATTCATAAAGGCATGTTTATTAAACCCGTGAGTCTCTATGCATGTATGTATACAGTGGAATCTTACCAGGAATTAATATAATCTACTATATTCAGATGGGGTGGATTAAAGATGGGGGGGGGGAAGAAAAAATCAAGCAAACAAGAGGTGAATCCACTGGGGTCCATGGAGAGATACAAATCAGATCTGTAAAGGTTTGTTGGTTTTTTTGGGGGGGGGGACTTTTCATTTGACTCTGAAGCCGTCCTGTACCTTCCACAAATTGCAGCAGTAAATGACCAGTACTATTCTGACTGCTGCCAACAATGATCCAGATACTGTTATGCAGAGGACAGCGACATGTTCACATCACTGCTGCAGATTCAG
>NW_005841996.1:1695075-1703590 GCF_000455745.1 Alligator sinensis
TTTCCCTAACACCTCTCTCAGTGGGACCAGAAAGGGCAGGATGGCAAAGGCACAGAGGCATAGATTCCACTTCTGGAGGCCCCCACCTTGCTGGGCTTTCACTCATCACTCTCTAGGAGTAACAAAGACAGACATCACTCCCAGCTGAAGGAGAAAATAGAAGTGACAGATTCTTCTTTGTTGACATAAGGCATGAAAAAGGTTGGGTGTGAATGGGAAAGAAAGGACAAGAGATCAGAAAGGAGGAAGGTCAACATTCTGGGAAGAGAGAGACTAAAAAATAAAAAAAGGAGAGAGGCAACAGACACCAAGGGAAGGTGAAGGAAAACTAGGAAGAATATAGTGACTGTCAGACAAAATGGGAAAGAAAAAAAAATATAGCGAAAGATCAGAGCAAATTCTGGATAGAAAAAAAAACAAAAACAAAAAACCAATAACAAGGGATGCAGAAAGTAACAGTTTAAGAGACAGATAATTAGAAAAAGTGATTGGAAGACCAAAGAATGCCTTTAGAAGATTAAGAACTTGATTTGAGGAAAAAAAATATCAAGAAAAGGTACAAAGTATATAGAAATGTAGGATATCCAAGAGATAAAAAAAGAAAGGGGAAAAGAATAAATTAAATGGAGATATGGAGTAGATCTGAATCCCAATAAAGTTTTTGGGAATCTCTCCATTGACTTGAAGAACAGTTGCCTCAGGCCCAGAGTGAATGGACTTATTTTTGTATCAGAATACAACAGAGGATGTGCCCGTGTGCAAGAGAAACTGAAGCTGCAGGAATTTGTTGCTGGGAAATATATAGGAACAATGACCATGGGAAAAGAGTAACCCACCCAAATAAAATTGGTTTGCATGCATATACAACATTGAAACTGGATTTCTATCTGATCTAGTGTGTGTGTATATACACACACACACACACACGTGAATGTTTGTAAGTAGCCTGTAATTTTGATCAGTCTGGGCCTTCCCTGTAGAATGGTTGTGATGGGTTCTAAGAAAGAATCTGCTTAAAAAAAGGTCCGGTACTGGAAGTATGAGCTGACAATATTCAGTGGTGAACAAAGTTTTGGTGGATCTGGGCTACATATTACAGCAATCCATTCTTTCCACAAAATCTCTCGGAAATGTGCAAAAGCTGAAAGTTTAGGTACAGGTCCAAATTTTCATAGAGTGCGTAATTTGGATTGGGCTTGTGGAGGAATTTCCCTTCATTAGAACACAATCTAATCAGACAGAGAAAACAACAAACAAAGAATTTTCCTATAACTGGCCTTCCAGGAGCTCCTCTGTAACTCTGCTCTAACTGTAACTGTTAGATACCTGCATGCATACACATACATACATGCGTATAGACATGGTAAGCTGGGTGGGAAGAGGTTAAAAAATAAAAAGGCAGGTAAGATCCATGTGATGTTGTTTAAAAAAAAAAAAAAATTAAAAATTTCTGTGTCAGAGTAAAATTACCGTTCTCCATCAGAGTCAATGAAAAGGGGGACAAACAGCAAGATTTTCATGGTAGAAGATGGATTAAGCAAAATGCAACCTGAGCCCATAAATATCCTCTTTTTTCATCCATCCGTCTGGGCTGGTGGGAGACCTCTTGTTGGGACCCAGAATGAAAGATGGTAAATGACTGCTCAGAAGCCATACGATGTCCTCTTGTCTTTTCCAATGCACAACAGAAAGGTAACAGTACAGTGACAGTGATACTGTTTATGCTCTTCCAGCTGAAGAGACAATCTCACATTAGACAGGCCTTCTATCCCTCAGGAGAGGTCTTCTACTTAAAAATTGGAAAACAAGACTAACTAAACCAAAAGGGAAACAAAGGAAATCTCCCCAGAATAAGTCTAAAAAGGCCATTTGGATTTAGCAATTAGTACCAAATCACAGATCCAAAAAATAGTCAATTATTAGAACTTACCCTACTGGCCCATGCAATGTCTATATTTACCTGCCATGTTAAATAAATGAAGCATGGCCATGAGCTCTTCCACAAGGGTCTTTACTGTGGGCACATGCATATGCAGGCAAAATTGCATTGTTAGAATTTGAGAAAATAAAGGTTTGAACAAATCCTAACAATAAATGCTTTCTATGGGTAAAAACCTTATTCCAACCTCAAAGTCACAAAGTACAACCTTGAAACCTCATTGCCATCATACTTTCTGGCCATTTAAGGACAATTCTCAAAAGCTGTTACCTCTAGTCAGAAAAATGCTGAAGTCGGGGACTTCTCAATATTGTAGTTTTCATTCAACTAAGCAGTCCTCACAATTGCTATAGTGATTACCTCCAAATTAAACTAAAGAAATATTCCACGTGTGGTCAAGTATCAAAGTTCAGTACTGAGGAGCACTCCCAGTCTCATGGCAGAGAAGTTGCATGTTGTATATCATAATTTGCTAGATCACATGGTCCCCAATACATGAATTAATCAAAACCTGGCATGCTGGTCTTTATCCAATATAATTTTTGGCAGGAGTCTATGGCTTAATGCCAAGGGGAAGATGAAAGGTATTTGAAATATTTCATTGCAGTGTTCAAATTTAAAAGACAATCCTGATTCTTCTGTGGAGGCACACTATTAAAATCCAACTTTAACAGATTTTTGGACCTTGCCATGATGAAAAGTGGGAAAATTTCTCTATGCTTATCAAACTATTTACTTCCTTAATATAATAGAGTCCATAGATCTTCCTAGAAATGGAAATTGACATAAGAAGAATTATATGTTTCTTTCAAGAGAATTTCTTGGGCTTTGCAGTCTGACAATATTTTGTTATTTTTCATGAAAGCACATTTTAGTACAATGCAACTAAGAAAAAATAAGACTGAATTATCCTGATTAGGAAAGCTGCCTCAATTGGAGGGAACATTGGCATTCTTCTGCTGCTGGAAGATATGTTTGGGTCTTCCTGGACATGCAAGAATGCAGGTTCATATGTTTCAATGGATAGTTGACTTACTGATAGGAAGAAAGGAAATTTTGAAGTAAGTCCATGTATATTTTCCTTTTCCTTTAAGTAGTAGCCAGCACTGCAAACTTAGGCACCTAATTCTATTTTAGATGCCTAACTGGTGGACTAGAATGTGACTCTGAGGGCATGTCTACACATGCATTAATGCGCTGCAACTGGCGTCACCGCGCAGTAGCACCGGCACACGTCTTTTGTGACGCTGATGTACAGTAGACTAATTCTACTGCACATTAACACAGCTTTCACCGTGATGTGCTAATGCGTAGTAGAATTAGTCTACCATGCTTTTTGCATCTCATGTAGACATGCCTGGAGGCACCCAAGTGCAATTCTACACTATCTGTTCAAGTACTGAAAATTCATTAATGCTCCTATTTTTGTAACATGCCATCATTTTACCCTTAAAATTGAGTCACAGAAAAAGAGGAGGAGGATATGTACCTACCCATCTTTTGCATTAGGTGTTTTTCAAGGACTCAAGCAGAATGGAACGGAATTGCACTTACATGCCTAAGTCTACTTGCATGCCTAATAGGTAGAATACAATCTGGTCCTTTAAGTGTACTTCGAGGTCTTGTCATCACTAAGCCTCCTCCCTACTCTCTTCCTTCCTTTATAAGAAACAAGACGTGGTAAATTCAACAAACACTCTTATGGTCTGGTCCTTTTAAAAAAAGTTAATAATTTGTTTTAAAAAATATTATATATATATATACACATACATACACATATGTATGTGTGTGTGTGTGTGTGTGTGTACACACACATATACACACATATACATACACATACACACATATACATACACACATACATACACATATGTATGTGTGTGTGTGTGTGTGTGTGTGTGTGTGTGTATACACACACACACACACACACACACTGAGAGTGAAATTCACCTGTGTGCAGAGGGCCAGCGCAATGCTACAAGTGCCACATAAGTTCACAGAATAGGACTTAAGTGGGAAACACGCCTTATAATGGCCCCACTTACAGGGGTGAATTTCACCCTGAAAGCATTATGCTATGATATTATGAAAACTTATTATAAAGATGCTGCAAATACCAAATCCAATGCAATGGAATACCAACCAAGCTTACATTCTCTTTTTTCTCCAGTATGTTCCATGCATTTGCCACTCTTGTTAGTCTCTCAGTGAAGTCACTAGAAATCCACATTTGATTTATTTAATATCAAACATTATTCACTTCCTCATTCCCTTGAGAAACTACTTGTAAGCTTCATTACTTGACTTTTTTCTGGTACTTGGCCTATTGTACCATAGCAACCAAAGTAAAATTAGCAACAGAGAAAATTCTGAGTACAGAGTTAAAATCTTGGAAAACTCACCATTTCATTTACAGGAGATGTTAAAACTGAAATGTGTGACTTGATGAGATAACCACTTATGCATTATGATTTATTATCTGGAATAAAACTTGCTGAAATCCTGGTAAGTAGGAGTCCAATCATTCTATAGCTACAGTGTTTGGGTAGTAACCAAAGCTCAGAGACCATCAGAAGCAGTTTCATGCTAGTAATTGTTGAAAGCACTTGGATATAATCAGATACCCTCTTACTTTAGAAAAATAATTTAAATTATTTACAAAAAACCTGGATAAGCAATTAGTAGAACAGTCCAGATATAGAACAGACCATTGTGATAAAAGGCTGATTTTATGATTGAAAAAAAGCTCTGGTGAAAAATATATATCTTAACTGGAAAGATCATCAGGCATATCATAGCAAGAACAATTTGAAGAGAGAGAGAAGTTTAAGAAAGAGGTAAAAGAGGGGGAAAAAGAGAATGCTATTGGAATGTACACCCCCCACTTCACATGATAGACCAACCAGTTATGAAAAAGGTTTTCTAATTTTAAACTACTAGTCTTAAATTCAGCAGTATGGCACAGCCAGGATTTCTTCCACTTAAGGCACTCAATACATTATTTCAGTTGGTTATTTATTTATTTATTTTTTTACATATTTCCTATTTACTACCATGGCAAATAAAACTTAGTCACATTGCTTCCTTCTAGCCCCACACAGTTTCTTCTCCTACTGGGAAGTCCTGAACACTCTTTTTGGCTGTTCTGGGTCTGTCACTACATTGCTCCTCCCATATACTCCGATCACAAAAACCAGGTCAGTCTCAATCACAAACTGCTGTATAGTTTGGAGGAACTTGCTTCTCTCTTGTACTCTCTTGATAACATCCCAATAAAACAGCATATAGTTTGGAAGAACTTGCTTTAGCTTCTTTCTTGTACTTCTCCAGATAAAAGAAAGCCCCCAGACACATCCAGGATGTAACACTCCTGGCTGCCTGCTTAAAGATGATGGTGGAGAGGGCTTGGCATAATGCCTATTGCCTAACTCACTGCTTGGTGATTAGAATACTTATCTGGGAAGCAAGAGATGCAGGTTCAATATATTCACTCTATGTGAGGACTGCCTAGAACCCAAGTCACCTGTGTGCTGAGCAAGTGCTTTAAAGTGAGGGAGAGTTGTCCTCCTCTTCCTGTTTTACTTCCAGCATGTAAGAATGTACCTGGAAATTATCCTATCACAGGGGAAAAAAAAAGCCAAATCAGGCATAAGTAAAAACCTGCAGTTACATGGCTGTTGAGCAATTATAAAATAGGATTTAGCCTTTAGTTTTTAATTTTGCCTAACAAGTCAACAAATGCAAGTAGACCGTACTTTTTAATATGCATTACATTACACTTACAAATCAAGTGTTATTTCCAACTTGACATTACTGGAGGTAATAGCACAAGTACAGTTACTCACCGCTCTTATAAAAACAGCTCAATCTACAGAATGCTTCCAGGTAATCCACCCTCATCAAGTTCTGCTCTGGTGGTGCATATGACCCATATCACAGCATTTGCCTCGAGACATGACATGCCTTATCTAAATACAACATGTATTTCGGTCCTTTTTAGGCAAAATTTCCACATAAAACAATAACATTTTGTCTCGGAGCTACTGGAATAGGTTAGAGTGGGGTATATTTCAGGAATGGAAAAATAAATTTAGCGCCGAAGGTTCAGACAAGACCTGGCACCATGGCTCCTGAATATCACGTCAAGATGTCCAACTTGCCTTTCTTTGAGACTTTCCTACCACGTGGCACAGAGTCAAGTAAGATTAATATTTTTTTAATTATGTAGAGTTGCAGAACAAATATTTCACACGTTACTCCAACTAATTAGTTGATGGCCTGATGGAAGAAAAGAAATAAATTTCCCCTTTGGCATCTTAATTCATAGTGGTCATGTATCTTATGGGGAGTTCTTAGTCATCCTAAACCATCTAGGATAACCACTGAGACAGGCAGTGTAGTTTGCTTTTCAGGATGCCCTCCAGTCACATGGGTATAACACTACTTAGCATGTTGTGAAGTTTAATTAGCTGTTTGTAAAAAGAACTGAGATTTTCAGATGAAAGGTGCTTTAGAAGTGCAAATCATAAAGAATGTATACTGAAAAACAGCTATAGAAAAAGACAACCAGTTTCTCCAAATTATATACATGTGAAGAGTCTGGAAGGAGCAGAGCTGGCCTTGGGGACAGCGATGCCCTGGGTGAACTTGTATTTTGGTACCCACCCTGATGCTCCCTCTGGTGCCCCCCACCCTGGTCAGTGGCATTGCTGCAGGCAGAGGCAGGCAGGCAGGGGTATAGGGCACAGTCTGGTGGGGAAGTGGAGTGGTATGGTGCACCAGGCAGGCAGGTGAGCAGGCAGCGCTGCTGTTACCCATGCATGCCCAGCCCGGCTCCTCCTGAGCAGCGGCTGGAGGTGAAGGTAGGTTGAGCTAGGCACCGCTCCTCTTGCCTGTGGAGGGGATTGGCTAGAGCAGGACAGGGCAGGGTCAGGGGAGAGTGCTGCTGTGAGCACAGGCTGCTCACATGTGTGTTTGTGCATGCGTAGTTTGTGTGGTACCCCCCTGACCAGGGCACCCTGGGCGGTCTTACACATTGCCCTCACCTAAAGCCATCTCTGAGGGAGAAGGCTAAAGAGAAATAAAGAAAATCTTTTGTTTTTAGACAAAAATAGTAAAAAACACCATTGCTGCAGGTATTAGTAGATAATTCAGGAGAGTAAAAAGAAGCATAGGCTAGGTAATCTGTGTAAAAGAAGGAAAATAACATGCCACCATTTAAAAAAAAAAAAAAATCCATTATATTAGGTTAGCAAAAATGCTGTTCACCAATTGAAGAGAATTCCCCATATTTTCACACACGGATAAATACAGGATTCTTGAAAACCATGACCCAATTTCAAAGAGTGATTTTCCAAATGCTTTATTTATACTGTTATGTTCAAAGTTTTGGGCTGCAAGGGTTTGGAACAATCTAAATATTTAATGATCTAATCAAAAGGGATTTACATCAAAGAGAAAAGCTATACTTTCTGTTCGTTAAAAGAGTTAGGCAAACAGGAAAAACATGATGGTAGTGACATAAACTACTGGTATGAAAAGAAGTAAACAACTACTCTTTTTTCTATATATAGATATAGATATTATGGACACCTGCTATCATAAATCATGCAATTGTCTTTTATTAATAACTCAGCTGAGAATATGTGAAAGAAATGAAATCTAAACAAAATAAAAACATTTGATTCCCACAAGTCCCTCTCAACACATGCCCCAGGACTAGCACAAAACCATACTAATTTGAATTAAACCATTCAAACTTTCAATTTCTCCAGAAGTTAGTGCTGGATAATGCATACAGTAGGAGGTCTTAAAAAAGTATAAAAAACTTTTTATACTTTTAAAAAGTATAAAAAAGCAGGGCAGGGCTCAGGCAACTGGAAGCTGGGTCCTCCATAGAGATGCTTGGGCTGCCAGAGCGTCTCTATGGTGCCCCTCGCTCTGGTGCTGAAACATGTGGCCAGTGAGGCCATGTGTTTCAGCACCAGGGTCCAGTGCCAGTGAGTAAGGGGTTGGAGGGGCTGGAGGAGAGGGAAGGGACTGTGGGGGGGACCGTACCCCTTGTGTGGGGAATGAACCCCCTGTTAAGGGGCCATACCCTCTTGTGTGGGGGCAGCAAAATATGTATTCATGAAACCTGTATTTAGAGTTCGCTTTATTATTATGATAAGAGACTTGCTTTAGAGATTTTCTAAAATACCCCCAAACATGGATTTGGGGGTATTTTAGAAAGTGATTTGGGGATTTTTCTCTTCTTTTTTTAAAATCAGGGATTTTTAAGTTTTCCAATAGGGAACACCAGAATTCCTGCTAGGAAGGCCACTGGCAGGACCCTGCCTGCTCAGAGCTGGCACCTTGGACCCATCTGGCTGTGGCTGACCTCCTGGCCAACTGGGGCCAGGAGGACATGCTCTAACAGTTCTTAGCAGGTCACCACACCCGGAACATCTTCTGGGCGATGGCTGTCCAGATGGCCAGGCAGGGGGCACAAATGGCAGTAGTGTGGAAAAAAGGCCACCCCTGCAACCGCAGTCCACTGGCAGCTGGCCCAGAGGGGCAGGAGGCCGGACTGGCTCC
>NW_005841996.1:1703946-1708774 GCF_000455745.1 Alligator sinensis
CCGGCCAGCAGCCCCCACTGCCAGACTGCTGCAGTGGGTAGAGGGTGCAGGGAACTCTCAGGGCTGCTTCAGCAGTCCAGCTGGCACATTGGGTAGTGTCCCCAGGTACTTATTGGCTGGGGCCCAGAAGCTCCCGAGAGCTGAGCTACTTGCCAGGGTGGCTTTTTACACTGCTGAGGACAGCACAGGTGCTGGCCCCAGGCTCTAGCTCCCCCTGGCTGAAGATCCAGGAGGAGCCAGGCAGGGTTATTTTGCCCCAAGTGGCACAATTTGCTCCATAACAAAATGCATGTCCGAGCACATGCACCAAGGCAAAAAGCCCCAGCTCAAATTTGTAGTGCTTCTATTTGAGCTGCTGCAAGCGCACGTGCCTGCATGTGTGGATGCGCCCAAAGAGTTTTTCATGTCATTTTCATATTTTTAGATTTAAGCTATGTATTTAATATTTGTGCATGATAAGTACACTCTCCTACCATGTAAATTCAACAAATATTTATAAGTAATGATAATAGATCACAGACTTCCAGGATATACTTATGTAAAACATATACTGTTTTCTTTTTATCATGTTAGAATCAGAAACAGCATTAGAAAAAAAAAAATTACATCTTACAGCAAAGAAAATATTTTTCATTGCCTTTCCCTAAAAGCAGACCAACCAACTTTGAGTTAACACTTTAAGATTCTGATAACCTGGTCTCTACTTTGCAAAACAAAGGACTAGTAACCTCTATCACCAGGGATGGACAATATTATAAATTTCCCTCAACCTATTTAAGTACTAGTTTGCAATGGTTTCGTCTGCATAAGATGCTTTAATGTGCAGTGGACTGTTCTATTGCACATTCGCACATCATGGCAAAAACTGTGCTAATGCACTAATTTTCACAGTAGAATTAGTCTACTGTGCATTAAGCATCACAAAAAAAATAAAATAAATGTTTATGCTTGCTACTGTGCATTAGCACAGCTACTGAGCCTTTATCTAGTACCTCATATTAGAGGGTGCCTGTACACAAGTGCAGAGGCTGCTCTGACATGCTGCAATTACAGCACGTTGGAGCAGATTCAGTTAATTGAGTCTGCTGGAGTATGGCAATTACTGTGCTCCAGCAGCCTCTTCGCTGGGCCCCACCAGCCTCTGGCTTCTCGTGTATCAGAGTCCCACACTTAAAAATGGCAGCAGGGATTCTTGAACTAAAGCTTGTCAAACAAGCTTTAGTTCAAGCACCCCTGCCACCATTTTTAAGTGTGGGGATGCCGATACACAAGATGTGGTGGTACTTTAATTAAACGGTTCTCAGAGCCTCTGTAATTAAAGCACTGCTCCCCAACCCCTGGAGTCTAGTACAAGTGCCCAGAGGTACTAGACTTACTGTGTAGTAGCAAAGGTACATTAATGGATGTGTACATGTGCCCAGTGAGTAGCAAACACAAAAGAAGAACTATCTTGACAGATTGGGCACCTATACACATACATTGAGATTGCTCCGATGCGCTGTAATTACAGTGTGTTGAAATAGACCCTATTAACTGATTCTGCTGGAGCTTGGTAATTACCACACTTCAGCAGACTCCAGCATCATGTGTATCAGCAGCCCCATGCTGAGAAGTGGAAGCGGGGGCACTAAAGCCTGTTTGACGAGCTTTAGTTAAAATACCCCCGCTGCCATTTTTCAGCACATGGACACTGATGCACATGATGTTCCAGGTGCTTTAATTAGAGTGGCTCGCAGAGCTGCTTCAATCAAGACACCATCCCTCCTTGCCCCACTCCACCTCCACCTCCCAGAGCATGTGTATAAATGTCCATCATCTCTAGCTATGTTTAGATTACATCATGGTTTGCTTTCATTGATGAATCATACTTAGACACCCAAGTCCACTTAAATACCCAATAGGTGGAATAGAATAGAGTCTTTGCTTTCTAGAAAAATAAAATGATAATAAGTTCTGACCTCTGTGGAGTGTACACTGGGCAGTGTTTTCCACTTTGTGGACCAAAAAAAGCAAAATTATCTATATATGGCTATATGTCCAAACACACGTTACAGAAAAGTGTCTTGCCCTCTTGTTCTGTTAAGAAAAGTGCATTTACAAGAGATGTAACAACACAAATATTAAAACAACATTCATAGTCTCATCTGGTACTGTAACTAGGGGTGGTAAGTGGGGTACCAGTCCCAAGCCCTGACTTAGGAGGGGTGCCAGAATAGCTCCTGCTATCTTTGCCATGGCAGCCCTACTGGAGGAGACAGGCTGGAGCAGATATGCATCCCCCGGTCAGAGAAGCCATGTGCTGGAGCAACCCTGCACCACCTGGCTAGAGGAACTACAAACTGGTTAGGTAACACGGTCCTCCTTTTCTGCACCCTCAGCACTCTCTTGCACTTGGCACAAAACTTTTTATTCACACCTCCACTCTTATCCATGTAACTACAATGTTAAAAGAAAGATGAAAATAGTGGTCCTCCTACTGACAAATGTTACTTCTCATCATGCTTTCTGTAGGTTATCTGCTACAGGGAGCTATGAAGCATGCTTGAGTGGTAGGTTATTCTGCTCTTTTAGAGATACTAGGTGGATGTTAGATATAAAGATCACTGTTTTCTATTTCCAGCCCTAGGGGTACAGAGCTGTTGAGTATGGCAAATAGCACAGCTGGAATGACATCACCCCTGCTTGGATTGTGTTGTCAAAACAGAACTGACTCTTAAGTCTCTCTGTGGTTTAGCTGTTATAGGAAGACAATGCCACAGTGCATTAGTACAAATCACTGAGGGAAACTGGATTTTCCCTTCCAAAGGGGATGAGAATAGGGAGTGTTATACAAGTTATCAGGGCTCTGGACCCAGCTTTGCCCAAAATGTTGCCGCTCAAACTCTCACTTACTGATATTTTATCTGACAAATGGGCAAATGGCAGGTATTTCCTCAAAGGCAGTGGCATGGCAGCTTAGTTGATAAGAAGGGTTGGGAAAAGGAGCAAAATATAGTGGAAGATGTAGGCTTAGCACTTATGGTCTCCAAACTTGTAAGTCAATGCATTCTCTCTCTAAATTAGAAACTCTCTCTCTTCTTTTCTTACCTGCTCCACATTTTGTAAAGGTGGAAGTTAATAATATTTTAATAAGAACTACTTAAGTAGATAGAAAATTATGTTACTTGCAACAAAATTGAGGAGGAGGCAGTGCTGTTTATGAGAGCTTCCAGCAATTTTCTGTGATCAACTTGGATTTATAATCAAATATAATGTATTAATTTGCCTCATACACAGAAGTATAGATAAGAAATTGGAATTTATTTCCTAGCTGCAGACACATGGCCAAGGTCTAGGTGACAATATACTTAACAGGGATCGGTATGCACTAAGTTGAACTATACTGAGGCATAAGGATTTGGCAGAAGCATCAGTTGTCATCAGCATCTAAAAACTTTCATGAGAGCTAGAAAAGATTTAATACTGAATTTGGATTAACATGAATCTCTTTGATCCAAAAGTTTAGAAAAATCTCAGTGAAAATGTATTTTTGCAGGTCCTGACACAATACTTTGGTATTTGAAAAAATGCAATTTTTATAATTCTGTAAACAAAGTGTTAAGCATATTATCAGCATACAATCCTTTACAATATTCTTATTTTCTATAAGGAAATAGAAGTTAATTATTTTAACTAGACAAAAATGCAAGATACTCAATACCCATATGTAAATTGTTCTGTGCTGATATTTAGAAAACTGGCTGTGATCTAAAGGAGACTTTACTTAACCATGCTTTTTTATTTCTCTGTATTTAGTACAACCATTGACTTTCATAGTGAGCAGCAAACCACCTGCTTTAACATTTCTTTAAAGTAGGTCAGCAGTCAGCTATCAGTCTTTCATCTTCATTACTGCTAAAACCTAAAGCCTGAGGCAAACAAACCTTAAAGAAGATGCAGTGATACTTGTGGTAGTCTGTTCCTTCTGTTAGCCATTTGTGTCTGAAAAATTCTACAATTCAGACAAGGCTAGCCAGCCCTGGATTGGAAAATGACAGGGATCCCACCATTCTACATGGTCTAGTAGAAAGAACTTTGGTCCAGGCCACAAAGCACTATTTATTCAGAATTTATTAACAAAAGGCTGGAGTGGGGGTTTTGTATTAAATAATAAATAAAAGTGCTGCCTCCAATCCAGAAAAGCCTTCTGCTCGTGCATATCTTACCAGTTTCCTGTTAAATAAAGCTCAGGTATGAGCAATACTATGGACACTGAATATTTTTTCCTACTATACACTGAATTGTATCTGAAGATTCGATTCCAATTTGGAGAATAAGTGATTCAGCCACAGACGCAGCTTTATATGTTTTTTCTACATACCTTGAGGTACCAGGCATGGTTTGTGAACACTGCAACTGGGGGCAGATGGAGCATCCCACAGGGGCACCAGGGGGACCCCCCCATGTGCTTGGCAGTGGACCCGGAAGTGGACCAGAAGTGCTTCTGGTCCATTTCCGGGTCCAGGCTTGTCCGCTGCTGAGCACTCTGGGGACCCCCTTGTGCTCCCGTTTCAGCATTCACAAGCTACCTGGTACCTTGAGGTATGTAGAAAAAACATATAAAGCTGTGTCTATGTCCAAATTGTCGAATCTCTCCGAATTGCATTGGAGGCTTCCGATTCAATTTGGAGAGATTAATGGGTCTCCTGATTTGATTTGAATTTGGAGATTTGGCTGCTGAATCAGGCCAAATCTCATAGTCGGTAGGGTCGGAAGGGACCTGAGCAGATCATCAAGTCCGACCCCCTGCCATGGCAGGAAAAAGTACTGGGGTCAAAACACCCCAGCC
>NW_005841996.1:1709050-1740825 GCF_000455745.1 Alligator sinensis
AAGTGCGGCGCCCAGAACTGGATGCAGTACTCCAACTGCAGCCTGACCAGTGCCGCATAGAGGGGGAGGATCACCTCCTTGGACCTGCTCGAGATGTATCTGTGGATGCATGACAAGGTGTGGTTGGCCTTCCTGATCGCGTCCCCACACTGTCGGCCCATGTTCATTTTGGCATCAATAATGACTCCAAGATCCTTTTCTGCCTCTGCACTGACCAGAAGGGGGTTCCCCAGCATGTAGGTATGCTGCTGGTTCCTCCTCCCCAGGTGCAGCACCTTGCACTTGTCAGTGTTGAAACCCATCCTGTTCTCATCTGCCCACCCCTGTAACTTGTCCAGGTCCAATTGCAGCCTATTCCTCCCTTCTAGTGTGCCCACATCTCCCCACATCTTAGTGTCATCAGCAAATTTGAATAGGGTGCTTTTTACCCCCTCGTCCAAGTCACTGATGAAGATGTTGAACAGCGCGGGTCCAAGGACCAAGCCCTGGGGGACCCCACTGCCCACATCCCTCCAGGTCGAAAATGACCCATTCACCACCACTCTCTGGGTGCGGCCCTCCAGCCAGTTAGCGACCCATTTGACTGTGTAGGTGTTGACGCCACAGTCCCCTAGTTTTTTAATGAGAATGGGGTGAGAGACCGTGTCGAAGGCCTTCCTGAAGTCCAGAAAAACTACGTCCACTGCTACCCTTGCGTCTAAGGCTTTTGTGATCTCCTCTGAATTGAATCAGCTTCGCATAGCCCTCATGCCAACTGCACAGTAGTTCATTACTACTGCACAGTAGCACTGCATCATGCTATGTGCCGCATGCTGCTACTGTGCAGTAGTAATGAGCTACTGCACAGTCGGCGTCTTGTGTAGACATTCTAAAAAGCAGCAGAAGTCCATTGCAAGTGGAAAACACTTTTTTCTGAATGTGCTATGGAACAGTGCTCCCCTGTCTCCAATAAAGCACAGGGATATATGTTTGCCTGAAGTTCATACATAATACCTCAGTGATCCTATACATTTCTACACCATTCCCAATTCAGGTCTGTGGCTAAAAAGTTGATGGAGAACTCATGCCATCATGAATCCATTCACAATTTTAAGGTATCATAAGATAATTTCAGTGGAAGAGTTAAGTCTATGACAGGAAATTGCTTTCTGCAGCTCACTTGACTTTTTATCACCAGACACAAATGTTGATTCTATCTCTTTATATTGAATTTTTCCAGAGCAACATGATGATAGTCTCTAAGCATTTCCTAGGAAATATGCATAGCTATCAAAGTTTTTTTTACAGTGCTTCCCTTCTTGGATCAGGAAGCTCTGCTTGGGGATTTCTGTATATTAAACAATCCTCCTATTGGGAATAGTGAAAATGGCTCATAAGACAGTGAAGAAGATTCCTTTAACAGCTTTAGATAATTAAGTTTTTCCCATGTCTGATAACACCTGGCATTTTAAAGTTAACCAAAATAAATTAAAAATTAAGATCTTTATCACTCTTCCCTCTCCCTCCCCCTCCCCTTGTGTCCACCCTATTTAATGTTACGCCTTCTTCCTTCAGATGTTTCACACACTCCTTGAGCACATTTGGGATGGGTACCAACTACTCTTGAAAGGTTTTTCTGTTTCTATATTAGCATATTTGATAAGTATAATATGAACAGTCTGCACTCCAAAAAGGATTGTATAGATATTAATGAACTTATTAACATTATTGAGAGATAAGTAAAGTCTACTAAAGACACTAAGGAGACACCTAGTACCAAAAGAGCAAGATCTGAAGAGGCAGCATCTCCAAGCAATGTTTCAAGCTGTAAATACATTTTTTAGTTCCATCTACCTCATGGAGTAACATACTTGTGCATTTGTCTTATCACAAGTACAAAATGCAGATGGTAAGCCAAATCCTATTCACGCACTAAGAATATTATCTGTTCCACTTTTATTTGCACCACTGAATGAGCAGGGTGAATAACCGTCTCTCTGTGGCCTGAGAAACTCTTACCATAGGGGAGCATCTAGTTGGTAGTTCCTAGCCTACTCTGCTATGCCAACATGCCAGCAAGCTTTGAGAGGAACCAGGATCACAACAAGGGGTTGTGGAACACCCCCTTTGGCTGTGTGGCACATATGCAGTAAGCCGTCTTTAGTAAGCATATGTCACACAACCAAAGGGTGTGTGCCCGGACCTCCATCACTGTGATCCTGGATCCACCTACGAGTACCTACCTGCTCAGAGGGCAACAGAATCACTTCTACATTTTAGGTAGAGCTGATCACAAGCTGCACTTTAGTTCTCTTTTATCTAGCAGACAATGTTGCCCCTAGGAGTTCTAAAATGGGTTCTAAAGGCATGGAAGCAAACTATAAAGAATTTTTAAAGAAATATAGGAGGCAGAAAGCCTTCTAAAGCACTGATGGGTCTACACAGCATCAGGGCAAAAGAAATAAAAGGACTGCTGAGAAACCAAACGATCACTTTGCAGGCATCACTGCAGAGGATATTTAAAAGGTACCTACTTCAGATATTCTATTTTTTCTGTAACAGACATGAGGTACTATACAGACACTAAGGTGTTAAGAAAAAGTGGTCCTGGAATGAACGAATATATTAAAAAGCAGTTAAGTCCCTAGGCTCAGAAGATATAAATCCAGGTGTTTTGAAGGAATTTAAGAATGGAATGGCTGAGCAGCTGGCAAAATATGCAATCCCACACTGAAAATAGCTACTCTGTCAGAGGAGTGAAGGGTAGCAAATATTGCACCTACATTTAAAATGCTCTAAAGATAATCCAGGGAATTAAAGAGAAGTAAGCTTTCTGGATTTCTATTCCACATAAGTCCTTATGCTGTGCCCATCACCCTGGTTTTTAAGTGCCGAGTGCATTAAACAATATGATTAACATTTATCACCTTTTTGTCCTTTCATACTGCCCCCAGGAAGAAGATATTATACATTGGATTAATATTGACTTTTAAAATATTATATATAAAATATGTATCATAAAATATGCTACCTGTTTACAGTAGGGAAGGCAAGGGCAAATTCCTCCCTTCCAGTGGAAGGTGATAAGGTTAATTTTCTGTGGGAGTTCATTTGATAATACACTTTGATGTCATGTGCAGGGTCAGGCATACTAAAGGACAAGCAAGCTGCATACTGTTGCTAAGAGGTTAGTCTTCGTTTCCTTCAGAACACCCTGCATTCAAAAATTTGTCTAGTTTATCTGAACCATGCAGTTGGTCTAATAAAAGATATCACTCACAAAAATCACTGCCACTGCTTCCGTTAGCATTTCAGAAAATGTGAACATCTGCTTGAACATGTGTCCACATTTTCTAATTAACTCATACAGCAGCTGTGAAAAAGACAAAATCAGGGGTGTCAATCATATGGCCCAGGGGCCAAATCTGGCCCATGGAGTCCTGCCATCTAGCCCCTGATCAGACCCACACAGGCCCATGGACCCCTCAACCCTGCCCTTTCCTCAGTATACCTGCGCCAGCAGCCACTCCAGCTAGTCTGGGACCTGTGCCACGTGCAGTGCAAATCCAGAGCAGCCAGAATGGACGTCACATCTGGTACCATCCAGATGGAGCAGCAGCCATGTTACAGGTGGTGGCTGCCTTGGCCAAACTGTGCCACACACAGCACCCACCCCAGCACTGCAGGTCCCAGAGCAGGCACCATGTATGGTGCAGGATGGCCACCGTGTGCAGTGCAGCTGTTGCTGCTCTGTCCCCACTGTGTCATGTGACACCCATTCCAGCATCTGTGCTGCACACTGTGGGTTTCAGACCAGCTGCTGGATCAGGTATGTTGGAGAAAGGAGAGGGGAAAATGCAAGGGAGTCCATGGGCCCAATGTAGCCCACACACTAGCCTCACGCCACTCATCCAGCCTGCAGGGCTCCATGAGTTGAACACCTCTGCACTAGAAAGAGGAAGAATTCAAACCATTTTAGTGGAATGTCCCGAGTCCTGGAAACCCTTTCAGGTGAGACAGCAGTAACTCATTTTTAATAGTGCTGAATGATGCAGAGGAGTCCAGAGGAATGCAAATGGATGTCTGCCTTCTAGCCACTGATAACAGGTGATCTTCAACCACTGACAGTAAAACCATTTCACATCTCTAGATGCTTGCTCAGGCATGGATGGTTTGACCCTGAGCAGTTGCTGGGGAGTGTGGGTTTCTGAGAGTTGCTTAGAAGGCTGTGTGTTTGAGGCAGGAAGGGACGATTCGTTCCTAGAAAAAGGCATTGGCTCTTTCAGTCAGAAGTGGCTCCAAGTTACTCATAACTCTTTTCCACAAGCTTAGCAGAGCAGGGGTCAGATTCATAAGTACTGGTTGTGGGATTCTTTACAGTTTCCAGAACTTCCTGAAGAATGAGTGTATTGAACTCAGAACATTCAGGCAGACTACTGGGAAACTAGGTCTTCAAAGAGGTATGAAGTACTTAGGCTGGCTTTGCCAGTTCAATGGAGTTTGATAGGAAGATTCTCTTGGCTCCTAAACCAGCCTGAACACAGGGTTGGAGAAATTCATTGTGTTTCAGTTTATCTGAATCAGCCCCGATTTTCTGCCATTAGCAGTTGAGTTTCAGTCCATCCCTCTTCATCTGGTACGGGATAGAAGAACATCTAGGAGAGCTGTATAGGTAAGAGGAAAAGGGACCTTTTGGGAGCCAACATGGTGATTGCAGCCAGCATTAAGGGTAGACATGGCCATTGTGTACTATTTTCAGCAAAGTTGCTACTGCGTAGTCATTTAGTACTTGTATAAACAAATAGTAAGTAACTGTGAAGTAACTGGAGTTACTGCGTTGTATTGTCACCAAATGGCTTTTTTGTGATGCTGACTGTGCAGTAGCATTCCATCACGCTTTCTGCCATGCAACACTACTGCACAGTATTCACGCATAACAGCTACTGATAATGATTCATCAGGTCCCAGATTGCTTGCGATGTCTGTATTTTACCTGGCTTTAGAATTTGATAAGAGTTTTCCTGGTATAGCTGGATCATGCGTCTTTCTTGCTCCAGTATAGCAGCTTGAAATGCTCTGCCTACTGCTTTAATATAGTGATGGCCTGTTTAAGACAGAGTGGAGTTGTAATATTCTCCATCTCGAAATTTAGACTGAAGAGGGAGTCTAGGGTGTGATCAACTGCCTGGGTTTCTCCAGAGATTACCCATGAAAGTCCTTGGGGGTAGGGAAGGGAGGGGTGGGCAGGCAGGCAATGAGAAGATAAATATTTAGGTTTGAACATCATCAGAATTGTTGACATCCATGTTGGATCTCCATGGACAAAATAGTCTGGGGTGAACATGACCACCTATGACACGGCCTTAGTAAGGTCCATTATGAAACCTTTAGTTGGTGGCAGTCTGTAAATGAGTAGAAAATATGTATTAGCTTTGACTCTGGTTTCAACTCTCAGCTGGTTAATAGGGGTGTATAAAATGGGCCGTGTTCGATTTGGATTCGGCCCGAATTGGGAACAGTGATCTGAATCAACAAATTGAATCACTGTCCCTGATTCAGATTTGGCTGAATTGAAGATTCAATGCCGATTTGGAGAATCAGCAATTCAGCCATAGACACAGCTTTAAGTGTTTGTTCTACATACCTCGAGGTACCAGGCGTGGCTCGTGAATGCTGCAATGCTCCTGTGGGATGCTCCATCCGCCCTAGCGTGGGTGGGGGGAGGCTGCGTGCTCAGCAGTGAACCCAGAAGCACTTCTGGTCCACCAGGGAGTGCTCTGGCCCCCACCCCCACCACCCCTCAGCTAGGTAATCAGCCATGGGGGGGCCCCCCCCAGTGTCCCCCCCAGACCCAGGAGGCACCAGTAGCTGAGCTGGGGATGGGCATGCCCCCCACCCCACTCCTTAACAGACCCAGAAGGGGACCAGAAGTGCTTCTGGTTCACTTCTGAGACTGCTGCCAAGTGCACTGGAGAGCCCTCTGCATTCCTGTGGGACAATCCATCGCCCCAGCATTTTAGCAGTCATGATCCACCTGCTGCCTTGAGGTATGTAGAAAAAAAACACAAAACAACAAAAACAAACAAACAAACAAACAAGAAACAAACATTTAAAGCTGTGTCTATGTCCAAATTACCAAATCAATTCAGAGGGTTCTGATTCGATTTGGAGAGATTAAAGGCTCTCCCAATTCGATTCTAATTTTGAGATCTGGCCACCGAATCAGGCCAAATGGGAACAGGGACCAAAGCTTCTCACAGCCCTACTGGTTAAATCCTAGAAACATACAAAGCTGGAACAGTGTTCCTGGAATAGTGGTGGTATACCGGAAGTATGATGGGTGTAGCAACAATGTGAGCAACAACCATAGGATTATAACAAGGCTAGTGGAAACAGAAGGTGTCAGTGGCATCAGGCACTCACTTACTTGAGGAAAGTGAAGCCGTCTCTTGTCTCAATGCCCTTGTTGTTCCTATCTACTTCGGAGAAAAAAAAAAAAAAAAAAGGAGAGAGAAAGGGGGATTTGCCATGTAATAATGACTGAGCTACAGCTTTGAGTAGCTACTGAGAGAACAGGCCAAAAGCCCTTTGTAAGGAATGTGGGGATTGGGAAAGGAGTCAGTGAGTGCATCTACACATGCAGTTTGAGCCACAGTTTATTTCTCCGGGGTGCAGCTTTTACACATGCGCTATCAGCCCGAGGTTGCTCCCCCGCCCCAACTCAATGTGCTGCAGAGGGGCTGGTAGGGCATGGTCTTACAGTGTGGGGCTAGACAACAGGCAGCCTTCATACTGTGGCACCTTCATGCCCCAGCCAGTCCCAGTCACTGCCTACACATGCATTTTGGTGCATATAACTACTCCGCTGTAGGATGGTACTTGTTCTGTACAGTACTATCCTTCAGTGGAGTTAATTTCCTGCACCCTACTACAGGCATACATGTAGATGGTGATGCTTTACTGAGGAGCTAAATCGGTCAGCTCCATAGTAAAATGTATGTGTAGATGCACCCAGCCTCATTTTAAATCTGTGAAGACTTCTCTCATTTTCCTGTTTTTGTTTTCGTAATTGAATGCAAGGCAAGGCTCTGCTGCACTGATACTAGTGGTGTCTGGGGCTGGTTGGAGCCCGTCTTTGTTGGCAGGACACAGGAGCAGCATGTGGACTGACACATCCTATAGCTTCCCCGTTAATTGGTCAAGTACTTAGAAACAGAATAATAAAACAACAGAAAGGGGATGAGAGGGCAGTATCTAACCAGAACAGTTTCTCACAAATGAAAATTACAGCTTCCTAACCCCTTAGGTTCCTTTGGATATTTCAGTAAAGTAGTAATAACAGAGAACCTGATGACACAATCTATTTTTATTTCCAAAAGTCTCTAACAAAGACACTCACAACAGGCCTCTAAAAAACTAAATAAAATTGGAGTGAGAAGCAAAGAGTAAGAAATCAAGGAGTACGAATAAATGGCCAACCTTTATAATGGCAAAAAAGTTAAGAGATTCTTCAAGATCGATTGGTATTATTTAGAGTAACCATCTGGAAGGAGTGTGGCCAGTGACATGGTAAAATTTGCAAATGGAACAAAAGATTTAGGTTAATCAAATTCAGACAGAACTAGAAGGGACTTTAAGTCAAGCTAGGTGAATGGGCAATATTATGACAGACTAAATGTAAATCAACTCACTTTAAAAAGGGGTAAAAAGTGAAGCATTCATTCACTTTGTAATGTTCTTAATTACCAGTTTTAATGGAGGGAAAAGACCTAGAGATAACTGTAGACAGTTTCATAAAAAAAAAAAACACCCCAAAAAACTATTGTTCGATGTGGAAATGAAGAAAAAAAAGTGCAAAGAAAGTATTAGGATGTATGAAGAATGGCACAGAATATGTTGTAATGCCATTTTGTAGATCAAACGATTGCTTTCATCTAGAATACTGTACTCATTACTAGCCAATCTCCTTTTAAGGCTAGTTTATGCACAACAGAAGTTGTGCATAAACTGGTTTAAGTACTCAGAAACTGGCTTAAACTTGTAACAGAACAGCTCAGTGCACATAAACCACTTTCAAAATGGCTAAAACTGGTTTAAGGTAAACCTAGATGGAAGTAGTGTCAGACTTAACTTATTTATGTCAAACCAGTCTTAGACCCCCTCTCAATTTAAGTCAACTCACAGTCCCCAAACCTCTCTCAGCTGCATGCCGGTGCCTTCCACTGTTGCTGGCAGTCTGGGAAGTGTGCTCTAGCCCCTCCCAGCTATTGGTATGGGCCACTGCAGGGGTCTGGCTGCCTTTCCCATTTTAAAAGTGAACCTCAATACACATTATTATTGGTTCAATCTACACTGTTTAGAGAAACCTGCAAAGATTAAATTGATTCAACCTGGGACTTTGACCATCTGTACTTTGTCCAAAAGAATAGTACGGAATTTGAGGAAGCTCAGAGGAAGGCAACAAGAATAAGAAGCACGTTTCATCTGAGTATTGGGATTATTTACTTTAGAAAGGAGAAGGCAGTCAGGTATAAATATATACTAAATAGTGAATGATATCAAGGAAGTAAGTTGCAAGCTTCTGTTTTTGTCTTCTGCCACAAGAATATTCAATAAAATTAAAATCAACTATTTCAAAACAGATACAAGAGAAGTATTGTGTTTAGTGGGCCCCACAGACGCTGTCTGTCGCAGCTTGCCATTGAGGCCAAGAAGTCAGCAAGTTGCAGAGCAGGACTAGACTTTTAAATAAACAAACAACAAAAATATTCAGATTTACAGTAATAAATGTTTAAAAAATGTTGGAAGAGATATTAAAACTTGACTATGAGGTTTTTTTAACTGATCATTAATTATTACATAGTATGGTAAAAAATTTCACAGGGGCAGATTATCTCATAGCCAGACAGTTCACTGAAAGTTTTACATACCTACCTTTGAAAATATCTAGTGTTGGCTACAGCTAGAGACAGGATACTGGACTGGAGGGATTACAGGCTCGAGCTGGCATGGCACTTCCTACATTTCCCTGATTGGGAAATGTCATCAAGCAGCAGAAGTGACCAATGAAGCCAGAACCAGAAAAAGGAAGCTCACCAAAGTCATAGCACAGGCATAACTTCAGTGCAATTGAGCAGTTCAGGAAGTCACTGTTCTTTCTGCCATCTTGGAACTGACCCGGCCCTGCTTCTTTATTTCCCCCCGTTTCCTATCTGTTTCTATGGGAACAAACAGAACTAGCCACCAGCTGAGTCAATTTCAGCTGCTGGCTTCCATTTCTCACATCTTGTTCTGTTTCCCTGGAAACTGATGTCAAATCAGCGAAGATAAGGTAAAGTGTTTTGGGTTTTTTTGTAAATATATTCTGTTACTATGGGTCCTAGTGAGAAGGCTTGAACCGACTTCACTGGGAGCAGAATCAGGCCCTCTCTTCCCACCCTAGCTAGAATTTGTGGATCATGGGCAGGAGCAGCTGTGAACGAGAGCTCAGTCTCAGCTACTTGTGTCCAGCTGCCTGCTGAGGTCTACAATAGCTGGGTCTGAAAGCAAGCTACAGAATTCAAGCAACACTTGGCTCCTACGGTCTATAATATTTCAAACATGAAGGAAAGGAATTCAATTTATTTAAAAAATGGTAGGGGAAACAGATGGGTGTAATGTATTTAGAGAACAAATTGGCTAACAAGCTCTGACCTGTGCTAAGCTAAACACCCCCAGAAACTACTTCAGCCAATTACATGCTTCAGTTCATAATGTATATTTGACAAAGATCTCTCCAATCCAGCTGTTAGCAAACTGAATAGTCCAACCATCATAATTTAAATAACAAATATATATATATAAATATACATATGGCGGGAGAGTGAAAGAAGAATGTGATCTGATTGTCTGAAGAAGGTTTTGAAACCACATAATCATCCCCACCTGAATACACACATTGGATTTAAACAGCCTCTTAGCAATTACAATTCTGTATTACTCCTTTTTGTTTCTCTCTTGCACTCATTTGTGCCAGATTACCTGCTAGTTTTTATGGTACTAAGTGGTGGTGATGGAAAGGCACAGATAGATAAAGGAAAGATTTTCAGGACCAGATCTAATAAAGTACTTAAATAGCTTGGTCCATATCTGTGATCCCTAAAATTCCTGCTTAAGTGCTAAGAGCTACTCACAGAGAGACTCTCATGGACCCAGAGGAACACACTTCCATCTTCAGCTTCCTTTGTGCAAAAATGACATTTATTTCCTACCTATGGGGACTCTTTACCTTCTTTAATTTTCCCTGAACCTGAAGAAGGGTGTGTGAACCTGAAAGTTTGCAGAAAAGGATGGCTTTTTTTTAGGTGATTTCTTAGTTGGTCTAATAAAAGGTATCATCTCTGAACTAAAAGTTCTGCAGTTTTGCATTTCTCTAACCCTAGAGGCACCCAAACTTTGGAACTGCCTTGCCTTTCAACTTCAAAGTTCCCCAGGAAGCTAAAGAGCTACATCTCTTTTCGTGCTCAAATGGCATCAGGCTTGACAGGGCTGAGCACCTTAGCATCTGTTTCCTGTCTGAAGTGATGATGGTGTACTTACAAAAGTAGTTGGATTTACAGGAACTCTAGCAGGGTGAAATGGAATCACAATTGTGTACTTAAGTCCACTAGATGCCCAACAGATGGAACAGAATCCTGCTCTAGGAATTGTGCTGCTACCATCCCCCGAGTGGTTTAATTCATATACCTCTTCTGAGAAAAGCCACACCAGAAAGTTTGGCCTCCTAACAAAACACAGTGGCACCTCTCCCTACTCTTTAAAACACAGAGAAGGGGGTGGTATCTCCCTTTTACATTATAACCTGATGAGAGCACTTGCCCAGGAATTTGAAAATGCAATTTGCATCTCCATTGGTGAGTATTTAAACTTCCAGCACTCAAGAGAGTATCATAACCACTGAACTACAGGTTAGCTTGTGATCAGGAGAGGGAAAACCCTCCACTGTCCTCTAGAATCATAGAAAATTAGGTTTTAAGGGACCTCCGGAGGTCATCTAGTCCAACTCCCTGCTCAAAGCAGGACCATCCCCAACTAGATCATTCCAGTAAGGGATTTGTCTAGCCAGGCCTTAAAAACTTCCAAGGATGGAGATTTCACCACCTCTCTACATAACCCATTCCAGCACTTCATCAACCTCCGAGGAAGTTTTTCCTAATATCCAACCTAAACTTCCCTTGCTGCAACTTGAGACCATTGTTTCTTGTTCTGCCATCTGCCACCACTGAGAACAGTCTAGCTCTTATCTTCTTTGGAGCCACCCTTCAGGTACTTAAAGGCTGTTATCAAATCCCGCCTCAGTTGTCTCTTTTGCAGACTAAATAAACTCAGTTCTCTCAGCCTCTCCTCATAAGTCATGTGACCCAGCCCCCAAACCATTTTCATTGCTCTCTGCTGGATTCTCTCCAACTTGTCCACACCCTTTCTGTGGGAGGGAGCAAAACTGGACACAGTGATCCAGATATGCCCTCACCAGTGCTGAAGAGAGGGGAATAATTATTTCCCTTGATCTACTGGCAAAGCTCCTACCAGCGCAGCCCAGTGTGCTGTTAGCCTTCTTGGCAACAAGGACACACTGTTGGCTCATATCCAGTTTATTGTCCACTGTAACCCCCAGGGCCTTTTCTGCAGAGCTGCTGCTTAGCCAGTCAGTCCCCAGCCAGTACTAGTGCATGGGATTCTTCTGTCCTAAATGAAGGATTTTGCACTTGTCCTTTTTGAACCTCATGAGATTTTTTTTGGCCCAATCATCCATTTTTCTAGGCCACTTTGAATCCTACCCCTACCCTCCAGAGTATCTATTACTCCCCACAGCTTGGTATCATCCATGAACTTGCTGAGGATGCACTCCATCCCATCTTCCAGACCATTAATGAAGATATTGAACAAAACTGGCCCCAAGACTAACCCCTGGGGCACTCCACTTGATACTGGCTGCCAACGAGACATCTAGTCATTGATCACTACCCATTGAGCCTGACAGTCCAGCCTGTTTTCTATCTACCTTGCAGTCCATTTATTCAATCCATAATTCCTTAGCTTGCTTGCAGGAATGATGTGGGAGATCGTATCAAAAGCCTTGCTAAAGTCAAGGTATATCATGTCCACTGCTTTCCCTGCATCCAAAGTATCAGTCATCTCATCATATAAGGGAATCAGGCTGGTCAGGCATGACTTGCCCTTGGTGACTCCATGCTGATTGTTCTTGATCACTTTCTTCTTCTCCAAGTGGTTAGAAATGGATTCCTTGAGGACCTGCTCCATGATTTTTCTGGGAGTGAGGTGAAGCTGACTGGTCTGTAGTTCCCTGGGTCCTCCTTCCCTTTCTTAAAGATGGGCACTATATTTGCCCTTTCCTAATCATCTGGGACTTCCCCCAATAGCCATGAGTTTTCTAAGGTAATGGCTATAGGCTACACAATCCCATCAGCCAACTCCATCAGTATCCTCAGATGCATTGCATCCAGCCCCACGGACTTGTACACATCTAGCTTTTCTAAATAGTTCCTAACCTGTTCCTTCATCACTGAGGGCTTCTCACATTTTTGTGAAACTGTGCTGCAGTAGTCATAACAAGTTGTGCCACTGTGCAGCAAAGAACACAAGTTGAGAGAGGGGAGAATGACTCTGTAGCCACTCCCCTGAATATGTGAAGTCTTGGGGTGCTTGTATACACGCAAGGATGCTGCTCCAACATGCTGTAATTTCAGCTCATTGGAACAGACTCTGCTGGAGCACGCTAATTAGTGCATTCTAGCAGCCTCTGCACCTCATGTATTAAGCATCCCTGTGCTTCAATATGGCAATGAGGGTACTTTAACTAAAGCTCATCAAATGAGCTTTAGTTAAAGCACTCCCATCGCCATTTTGAAGCATGGGATGCTAAATACATGAGATGCTGCAGGTGCTTTAATTAGAGAGGCTCTCAGATCCACTCTAATTGAAGCGCCTCCTCCCACCCCCAGAACACATGTAACGATGCCCTTGGATTTCAGTTCCCGTTCTTAAGACTGTTTATGAGTTTACAATTGAGTTACAGGATAAAATACAAAAAAACTTTTGAGGGAAAGGACTGGAACCCAGGGCTCCATCTGCCAGGTAAGTATCCTAGTTGTCTAGCAACAGAGTTTGTCTTTCTATTGTGGTCTCCCATTCTCTCTGGCTGCATGAAACTTAGCTTCTTTTCAGGCCCTTCTTCACACAACAGCTGAGCAGGTAACCATGAACACATAAAATACTTATATGCTGGACTTTAGTGTCTCAAGGCACCCTGAAGTGCTTCAGCCTCCCTTTTAACTAAATACTGATTCCTAAGGTTCAGACATTTTTCTGCACAAATATGAAGAGAGAGAATTTTCACTGTAAGGGAAAAGTGTTGCACTAGGAACGAGTCTAGACTTTACTGCAGGCTACTTCTGGCATAGCTGTGTTAATAAAGAGACATCACACCCAAGTAGCACAGCTATGGGATTAGAAAGCCCCAAAGAAGACGCAGTTAAAGCAACACAACGATGCTTTATTGGTGCAGCTTACTTTGTGTAGCAGATGGTATGATTATTTTCTACAACTAGTGACTTTATAATCCCGGTGAAAAGAAAAACTTTGTGGGTATATTGTGTCCACACTAGGAGCATGTTGCCCATGCTGGAATTCCTATGCCAGCAAAACACTTGTAATGTAAATACAGTTTAAGATTTTGTTGAAAATAAAAGAAGGAAAAATCTCGCCATCTCCATTTCTAGTCAGCTAATACGACATTTTCTTTCTCATTGACCAATGACCCTAAATTAGTCCCCTGAGCTAATTCCAGAACTGCATTCTTAATCAAGTTTATCCACTGGGGAGAAGAAAGAGCTAAAAGGTCTCCCTCTAATATTCATTTCTTCAGCCACCACCTCAGGAACAGCCTTACATGGAGAGAGAGGCTCAGCTGTTTATAGACATTTTGTGTCTGGTTCACTGAGATAACCAGAATAATTTGAGTATATTCCTGTGGAAGCAAGCCACATTAACTCCTTCAGGCTTGGTGCCACTGAACCTGCTGAGGGGAAATACTCAGAGTTTGGCTACATATGCAGCTTGGCTCACTTAATCTAAAGCTCATTGAATGAGTTTAGTTAAAATGCCCCAGAACCATTTTGAAGTTCAGGGATGCTAATACATGAGATGCAGAGGCTGGCTGGAGCACGATAATTACCATGTTCCAGCAGACTCGATTAATCGAGTATGTTCCAACACCCTGTAATTACAGTGCATTGGAGCAGCCTTCCAGCTCATGTACAGACACCCGGAGATTCACATCAGCACAGGTTGGCCTGGGCTTGTAGACTGGTCACTTTTTTAATTGCCCTTCCCTCTTTGAATTTTGATTTCAGTTTTATTGGGAATAAACCTAACTGAAACATGTTCAAGAGTCTTTAACTTATAGCTGCCCCACAGCCAAGGGAGTGAGCTGGAAAGACATTGGGCACTTTTCTGTCAGAAACTTACCTGACAAGCAGTGTTTTGGATCTCCCTACTGGGACCTTCCTTCTGCAAGGACTTTCCCAAAATCAAACCAACTCTGTAGAACACTGATTTTAAAAAGTTGGCAAAGTCTAACTAAAAATGATTTTGGGGGGGATTTTTCTAACATGGACTTATCTTAGGTGAGGCAGATTTGGGGAAGGGTAGTCTGGGAAAGAATGGAACAAGTACGCAGTGCACCCTTCTGAATCTTGATCTCTCAGCTGGTCCAAGAACTTTCAGGATGCAATCAGCAATAAGGAAAAATCAGCAGAGAAGACGGAGCAAGGAGGACAGAAAAGGTTAATCTTTACTTAAAATTATCAACACTGATTAATGCAAGAGGCAAGAATTTCTGTGGGTGATATCTTTTATTGGACCAACTACATGGTTGGGATAGACTTAGACAAGCTTTCAGGTATCAGAGTACCCTTGAGACCTCAAGGTTACTGTTTTAATACCCAAAAGCTTGTTTAAGTCTATCTCAGCCTTGCAGTTGGTCCAATAAAAAGGTATCAACCTCAAAAATTCTTGCCCTTGCTTTTGTCCTGGACAATCACAGGTACAATATCACTTCAACACTATTAACACTTATTAAGATTTTCAAACCACATTGAAATGATACTTTCTGGAAGTAAAATTGGGGAGGCAGGAAGGGAACAGACCCTCACACTGACATTGACCTAAATAGTTGAAGGTCTAGACTCTCTCATTCAGAGGGGTCCTGGGCATATGCCCTTTGCTTCCTAACAAAGTGTTGTAGCCACCAGGCTACAGGCCAGGCTCTCTCCAGCCCTTCTCTTGAAGCTGGCCCACTGTACCCTGTATTTAATATTTATTGGAAAAAATACTAGCATCCAACTCATTCAGCTGTAAATCACCTGGTGTGCTTGCTTCCTCCTGGTCTGCAGTTACAGGGCTATGGACAAGCCTCTTAGATGCATGAAAGGTAAACAGGGTCTGGCTTATGCCATTTTCAAGAGTCAATCTACTAAGTGAAATTTTATGAGCTTCCTGCACATTTAGTATGTGGGATGTTTTCTTTTGGGTGTTAAGACTTTGAACCAAATGAAAACTATACCAACCCCCAGTGCTTCATGGGATGATGGTGGCTTTATAATCCTTTGTTTTTGAGAAAGGTATAATTAATCTTGTATCTTAGATATTTTGACTTTAAGGTACAATATAGTGAATTACATGGTCTTTGAGGTAAAATTCAGGGAATGAAGAGGGCTGTTTTCTATGGCTGTATCAAATTGCAGCAGAGGAAATTTAGATTGGAGATTAGGAAGAACTTCCTGATTATGATGGCGGCCAAGTATTAAAACAGGCTACCTAGAGAAATGGTGTAATCTCTGCTCCTGGATATTTTCAAGAACAGGATAGACACACATCTGGCTGGGATTGTTTAGTTAGGGATGATCCTTCCCTGAGCAAGGGATTGCACTAGATCATGAGTGAGCAATTATTTTGGGCGAAGGGCTGCTTACTGAGTTTTGGCAAGCCATTGAGGGCCGCATGACAGGCAGCCAGGGGCAAATAAATATTAATTTTCTAAAATCCTTAGGGGCCCCACGGGCCAGATAGAATGGCCTGGTGGGCCGCATCTGGCCCATGGGCCACATTTTACCCACCCCTGCACTAGGTGACTTTAGTAAGTTCCTTCTAGACTTACTTTCATATGATCCTCCCAGTCTGAATGGAAGAGTTTGCATCACTGTAGTCAGATCCCAAGATGGCACAGGTCTGACAACTGTTTGAGGTTGAAACGCTTCCCTTAATCCATCTACATGCCATTGAGTAATCCATTAGAAAGTTGAATAAGGCTTCATGCTATAGAATGCTACATGTTTTACAGGAAGATGTGAGATGGATGATGGAAAGACTGGTTTTAAATCTAGGCCTGCTTGTAAGAAATACAGAAGAGCTAGAATGTAAGTGTACAGGCAACTGAGTGCTATGGCCTTCTGGCCAATATAATATATGGTTAGGAGAATGGCCATAGTTTTCTTCTTTTTAATCTTCTGGATCACACTTTGTAATGAATGGAGAGCAAAGACACATGGCATCCTTTTAGATAGCTTATCTTGGTTTGCAATAACCACTGGACTCTCTTTGTTGAAGAGCTTTGTGCTTAGAGTGGAAACAAAGAGATTCACATAAGAGTCAATTATGCTTCTGGCATCAAAACTTCTTGATGTCTTGGCAAGTCTGTTTTCTTCACTGTCCCTTGTATGTAAACTGCAGTGCTGAAGATGAGATGACCTTTCCCCAGGACCAGGTTACATCACTCTGGCATTTAGACTGGCCCCTTTGCCAATCTATGGATGTCATCATCACTGTGATGTTTTATTGGATATTGGGTATCATGGCCCTTTTCAGGTGACCCTGGAAGTCTAGAAAAGCATACCTAAACCTTCTTTCCTTTAGAAGATGGATACTCAGGAGTCTCTCTCTGACCCTATATGTGGCCTATAGGTGTTTTCTATATGAAAAGAATGTGGTCAACGTTTTGAGGTGTAGATCTCAAAAGGTCACTCTCAGTATTGCACAGACTTATTTTTCTACCAGTAGAGGACTCAAGCAGTCTAGAAAACGTCCTCTGAATCTCTCTCGGGATGGTCAGCTATTCTGTGCCTTTAGGAGGAAGCCCCAGAACAGTCTTACATTCTTGTCTATGAGATCTCAAAGGATGAGCAGTTGTTTTTGTTTTAGTCCACCACCTCTGTTCTGTCACAAGCCCTACTTCTAGAAGGAATCTGCAAGCTTAATAGTCAGTACCATTGCTTACAGTCATGTAAACCTACCCGGGGTGTGTGCCTCAGCAAGGTGGCTGCTGGCCTGGAAAGAAGTGGGCCCTGGGTTTTAGCTAGGGTCCTTTGTCTCAGAGAGACAGAAACTTGACCCTGAATTGTCCTCTATTAATTCCTTCCAGTGGCTATGTTAGTATCAACTTAAACAAGAACACTGGAGAAAGAGTTGCTTAGTGCATGGATTAGCATACTATGCTAGAATGCCAGAAAGACACAGGATCAAATATACTTTGCATGAACAGTACCTAGAATCTCTGGTCTCCTAGTTGAGAGCTACAGCAACTGCACTATTAGGGGAAAAAATGATTTCCGTTTTTTATTTTATTACCATCCATATCCCTGCTTACACAGTCAATCATGAACACAATTAAATGTGGCCAGAAACAGAATTCCAACCAGTAAGTATGTGGCATTTTTGCATTTAGATGACCAAAACCGGCATGCAGACACACCAAAACATTACCACTTAGAGAACCAGGAAAGAACAGAATATCACCCTTATTGCCCTTTCACTGAAAATACTACACAGAACTGGCAACTGACACACTAAAACAAATAATTTCTTTATGTCTCCATAAATATTTGGTTTTTTTTACTTATTTTTTAATTAAACATT
Source organism: Alligator sinensis (assembly GCF_000455745.1). Lineage (NCBI taxonomy): Eukaryota > Metazoa > Chordata > Crocodylia > Alligatoridae > Alligator > Alligator sinensis. The sequence goes on from NW_005841996.1 coordinate 1,727,000, forward strand.
TAATTAAATACATCAGCATCTTCTAAAACCTAAAAATTAGAATGAATAAATAACATGGAAGAAAACAACATTGGAGAGCAATAACAATGTACAACAACAATTCATCAGTTTTAGAATATTGTCTGTGTACGTATACGTACAAATGTCATTTTTTTGCTTGTTTCAAAAAGCAAACCCCCACACATGCTTTGTGAAGGAGAAACAAATGAAGGAAACAAAGAATAAGTGATCAATGAGAGTGATCCTGATCCACTGAAGATGGTCAAACTTGCATTTGCACTAGGAGTGCTTGTTTGACCCTACTTAATTATTGATAAAAGACTATGATTTACCTATAATTCAGTTTTTCTGAGTCACATTTCATTTTCTGACATTTTCCTGTATTCTTTAAGGCAAGAGAGGTAGAGATGCTGCAGTCGTGGTCCCCAAAAGCCGCAACCTGCTAATATTATCAAACCTGGTTGAAAATACTATTTTTTTCCAGTCATTAGAGGGAGAGCAACCCTCTATTAAGGTCTGTAAACTAATCCCTGTTTCTGTTTGTTGAGCTATGGCATGAACTCGGGGCAGAGATCAAAAAGATCAAAGGCACAAATACCCACTGAAATATCAGTTATCATACTTGCTTCATAATAAAGTGCATATTTATATTATACAAACATTTGTTACACCCAGAACTGAATGAACAAAGTCTCCATAGTTATATCAGCACTCAGGCTTCTTGGGCTAAATGACCACTTAATTGTGTCTACCTTTAAATAGACTAAAGAGAGCTAATTTAATCATACTGATTCTAATTTCTGAGGGAAAATTTCCTATTATTCTGTGAAGGGAACAGACCAATAAAACACTTCAGAGAATGTGTTAATCTTGTTTTGACCACTGTGACACATTTTCATTCAGTAATAGTAATTTCCCAGACTGCTGAAACCCAAGATCCACTTCAAGAAAAAGTTAACCAGTCATACCTTATTCTCACCCTCATGAGGGTTTCTAAAGAAACAGGTATATATTTGAAATTCAGTTATATTTTTAAACTGTTCCCTCAAATTTGTATTTTATGGACTGATGCATATTCCATGTTGACTCTTAAGAACTTTTTGAATAAAAATTACTTTATTATTTAAAACTGAAAAAGACACCAATTTTCCAGTTTAAAATATTACTTCACAGTTATTTTTGCCAAGTGTCAACCTTGTTATTTTTTTCTTTAGTGAAACATCTTACACCAGTGGACACTCCTGGGTTCTTCAGTCTTGGGTTCTTAAGGAGCAAAAATAAAGGCTATTATCGCTGAAGTCCACCCACGAGTGGTATCAAATCAGGATGATTTGTAGTAGGTTGTTGTAGCCATTCATCATATTATACATCCTCATTTTTATATGCTTTGATGCACAACGGAATAGTTAGCGATGCTGACATTTAAACTATCATCGGTCAGCTCTTACAGTAATGAATGAGGTGGGTGACACCTAGTTATTGTTTCAGACTTCCCGCAAATTCAAGGAGATGTTTCTGCATAAAATAAATTTAGTCACATTCAGTCAGGTCTGGTCAAGGTTTTCTTCACTTCCAAAAGAGTTGTAGACTAAGCCCCCTGGCACATGTTATACTTAAGATGTGATTAACCAGTTAATCGTGTCTTAATTTGTTACCTGGCCACATGTTAATGCAATTAATGGCATGATAAAACAAGAAGTACACCACAAGCTTACTACACAAAAATGTGTACTAACTTTGTGGCTGGTTCCTATCATGACATTAATTGAATTTATGGCCAGGCTGGGGCTCCTAGCTGCAAGGGCACAGCTGGGAGCTCCATCAGCGGATGCAGGCTCCCAGCCCTGGGAGCTCATGCTAGCTGATGGGGCTCCCAGCCAGAGAAGTTTGCTACTTGCTGGGAGTAGCAAAGTGATCCTGGGCTCCTTCTGCACTGGCAATAAGGTATAGTAGGATCTGATGCTCCATTCCACAATCATGCACATGTGGCATGGTAGAAAGCATGAATGTGGGGATCATACAGCAGATCCTATTGCACCTTTATTGATACACCTGCCGGGGGCCTAAGTCTTAGATGCTATTCTACCTCTAAGACAACTAAGATGCACTTATGTGGCCTTTAACCATTAAAGTCACTAAATTCACCCAGGCACATCAGACAAAAAAAAACTGCTAAGAAGCCTAGGTTTCTCACAGGCCTCCATTTTAGACCAGACTAGTTCTGGACTATTTTCCATGCTCAGAAGCAATGCAGAAAAGCCACCTAAGCATCTATTACCACCTAGACCCAATCCATCGAGGAAGCACATAACTCCAAGTAAGCTCCTGATACTTTAGACTGAGAAAAATCATGCCAATTGGAAGTGGAAAAGAGGAGAGCTAGGTTATCTTTTGGTCAATGGCCTAGTCAGTGGGCACTTGACCTGAGGGCTTGGAATCTACATCTCCCATTTGCAAAGAAAGGGCCTTACAAGGTGGTGTTTAACTAAGTAGCTCACTGAGGACAACCTTTTTCCTGGATGAGAGAGAGCCCTGGATCCTAGTCCCTGCTCCCAGTGATGATTAAGCTTTTTGCACTGAACAGTCACTGAGGAAAATCCACAGAATGCATTGGGAACTGGAAGAGGGACCAGAATCCAGGGCTCCCTGCCTCCCAAGAAAAGGTCATTTTCACTGAGCTACTGAATTATGCTCCACCTTGCATGTTCTTCTTCTGGTCCCAATGACTCTTGTCTTGCTTTTGATCCAGTGGTCAATAGGAAGGAGGGGTAGGTACCTCATCCTTACTTAGCCCACAATCTGCACATAAGGACACTTTTCTAAGATATGAGAAATGTGTATTCAAACTACCTCAGGATGAGAGGGGGCTAAATCCAGATTTCTCATCTTCTGGGCAGGTGCCCAAACTACTAAGTTATTGTGTAAAAGATGGGTGGGTCTTTGTAGAGGATAGTATCTTCTCTCTGAGAGAGCTGGTTCCCAAAAGGACGTCTCCCTTCTGAGCAAACTGGATTAGGTTGGATGCTGAAATTAAGCTGCCTGTTGAGAGAATGGGAGGATGATGTGTCTCTCCAGTTTGAATAGGAACTCTTTCATGAGGTAAGATGTGTTATTTGTCCTAAGATGTGTCAGTTGTGCTAAAGGCAAAAACAACTTGTACGTCTTAGGAGGAGGAATAGAATCTGGACTCAACCTTTTAAAAAGGAAAATTTAACCTCTTGTGAACAGTTGAGAGAACTGCTGGCAGCTCCAAAATACTCCAACAGGAAGAGCACATCTAACTTTAGGAGACGCTTCTCTAAAATATGTTTTAAAAAAAACATCTACCTAAAAGAGAAACAAATCATGCCTCCTTCCAAAAAAAACCCCTAAAACCCTTTCACAAAAAAATGATGCAATATAGGAATAATGGAATAAGCTCTCAGACTTAGTCTTACAGATACTACTGGCACTGATGGTAATATAATTTCCTTTCTTCCAGAAAGGTAAATATTGACCATCATAAAATCACTTCTGGATAAGTTATTACATCTCTATTTCCCAGTGATGTGCTAGGTGTAAGTTCAGGCACTTCTAAACATGCTGACTTTCATACAGAAAGTATATGTGCAACTTTTTTCTCTTTGCCACAGTGAGGACCCTATATTTCTTGAGACCATTCTCCTACTTCCAGAAGGCTCTATTATCTAGGAAAATACAATAGTTCTGGAAACTAGGCACAGGTGGTGTTATGCAATTAGTCTCCTGACAATTGAGAACTCCAGTGTGACCTCTCTGGGAATGACAGTAAAATGGAAGCAATAAGGGTACATGTTAATGAGTGTGCATGTGGGTGTGTGTGTTACTGTTGAGAGTAAATATAGATAAAGGTAATACAATTCCTGAACATCTGCAATAAGAATGCAGTCGAAGCAGTGACCTCTCCTGCACTTATCTTGCGTGAATTCTTACTGAAATCTGCTAATGGGTTCTGATAATCTATTATTTATTGCAACAGCATCTCTTAAAGACTCTTAGCAGAGAAACCTCCTGTGTTTACAGCATTATTTCATTCAAAACCTCTTAAAGTGACAGATGCAGCACCTTATTTAGAATATAGATGGGATGTCTTTCTATCATTGGTAATTTCATTTTTGCTTTATTTTCCAAAAACTCTCTGTGATGTTTTTAATATATTCTCATGCATCCTTAACTAGGTCAACCTGAAAGCTGCAGAAGCAGATATTAATACACTGGTAAGCATTACTTGGAGTGCATGACATACCTCCATGTTGTACTTTTCCACTGTCCTTCTTAAGGGGTCCACTACCTGCCAGCAAATCAAGATGCAAAGATCAATCAGCAGCATCCCTCCAACTATCACCAGCAACTTCTGGTCCTTAATGATCTGGAGTGACAAAAATAAAGCAAAAAAAGGGCATTCCCATGACTGAGATTCCTGCAGAGCCTCTCTCACATGTAGCAAAATAAATGTACTGTTGATAAATAATCTTGTTAATAATGTATAGAGAAAGGTTTACCAGAAATATCAGAAGATGAAATCAGGAGGTCATTTTACATAATACAGTAGTTTCATCTCCTGTTTATCTGCAGTGTCTAAAGATCATAGAAACACTTTAGAAGGAGGTTGTGAGGACTCAATACTTACTAATGCTCAATTTCAGAATCCCAGAAACTGGAGAAGTTTCTACAGTAAATATCAACTGCTGTATGCTTGGGTGCACATACAGAAGGATATTCATTGCAGTTCTCCCTATAGCAAAGCTATTGTTAAAGCAGCAATTCATCTTCCATCAAGAGATCCCATTTTCACTTGCTCATAACTTTCACAGTTGCAGATGAAACATTTGCTTGGCCTCAAGTGAAAGAGGATTTGGTTTTGGAAAGTTTTAAATGCTGAGCACTTTTTAAAGGAGGCTAAGGAGACAAATATACCTTTTGCACATGGAATGCAAAACAGTCAACTTCAATTTTTGTGTGAGTCTTGACTTCGTTAGAAAATAGTACCTTTGATAAATAAAAACTAAAACTTGCAGATAGCTTTACTGAACTCTAATATAGTTTATACATATTTTCTGCTATTACACACACAAAACTATGCTAAAAGAAGACTGTTAAAGTTGCAAAGTCAGGCCCCCGAAAATAAGAAAACATCAAACCAAAACTCTTGGCAACCATAATTCTATGTGTATGAATCATGACTTTGATTTACAAATCATGATCATATTACCCTTTTTTCTAGAGGACCTTGTCTTATTCAGTGCTTAAAGCAAATATTGCTACAATATTTTAATACACGGAAAAGAGTATGTACTTTCTGTGGCCTTTTCCTTAGAAACAGCTGATTTGTTTTGGCTGAAATTGTACCAATAAAAAAGTACTCAAACAGACACCTGATCTGGAAAATTTCAATCCATATGGTTCAAGTTTATCAAGTTAAAATAGAGTCATGTATTAGGAACCGTGAATAACAGGCTGATCTCCTAGACCAGCCTATAATAAAATGTATTTTACAGTGAGTTTCTATCAAGCTGCAAGAAGAGGTATATATTCATTTTTTGCCATTTGGAAATAGAAACCTTTCATAAACTTATCCTTAAAATTTACAGTTTATATTGTTACTCTTAATTCAAACTGTAAATGTTCCTATTATTATACCTGTAACCCATTTCCATTGAAATATAAGGAATAAAACAGTCTCCAAAACAGTCACTGTTCTTTTAAAATAATGTTGCAAATATATGTAACTAGAAATATACAGAGGAGCAGAACTTCTGAAAGTTCCTATTTTTAATATTATTCAGAGAAGCAAATTATCCACTGTAGAGAAGCCTACCATACCACATTCTGTTCCACATTAATCTCCTGGATAAAGTATGGAAACCATTTGGAGAAGAATGCTAAGTCCATCAGCTAATGAAAATGAAGTTACCTGATGTGCTATTGCCATTTTTTTCTTATTAAAATCTACATTTCTAAAGCTTTTATAATAAATGGGCCAGAACATGATTTTTGCTTTTAACTCACTTGGAGAATATGGAGGAGTAAAAGAATATACACTTTTCATAGATGGAAGCACAGAGCAAAACAAGTGGCAACCAGCTGTTTTATTCCACTTTTGCACAACTGGTCAAAAAATAGATTGCAATGAAGAGAAACTACACCAGTAAAACAGCTAATGAAGTTCATTTCCCCCCTCTGAACTAAAGGGGGAAGCAGAGACTGAAATGTGGCTCTCAGGCACATTTAGTTTCTTCTTCAATCTTTGTGTAGCATGACTATGCCCTGCCCTTTAGGTAGGCCCAATTGTAAGATGATTGTCTTGCCCTAAGTGATGTTAATGGAAAGATTAACTTTAGGTAGAAGAACATTCCAAATCTCATTCCTTAAGGCCCACCTAAGCCCTCAAAATAAGGCTAAGTGGAACATTGGTAACACATTGACAATGGACTACCCCTCAGTACAGAGGTGCATCTCCTGTGGGATTTATGACAATAGGCACAGAAGGCCATATCTAAAAAGTACTAAGTGGGCATGTCTACATGAGACACTAAAAGTGCAGTAGACTAATTCTATTGCGCATTAGCATGTCACAGTGAAAGTTGTGCTAATGTGCTAATGCACAGTAGAATTAGTCTACTACACATTAGCATCACATAATATATGACATGTACTGGCATTATTGCACAGTAGCGCTGATTATGGTGCATTTAGTACCTGATATTATATGTACTATACTTAATGTGCTGTAATTATGGCACATTAATGCACATGTGGACATGCTGGGTGGGACTTAAATGGAATATAGATGCCATAGTCCAAAACTGTAATCCTGACAACCCACACCCAGATGATGCCAAATCCTGGAGATGTAAATTCTCCACATTTGAATTTAAGGCTAAGCACAGACAGTCAAAAAGCCAGAGGCTGCATCGATTCAATTTTCATAGGTTGTCTAAGCTGCATAGATTGAATCAATATGCAAGTGAACAGACTTTCACTTTTGATTCTAGAAATGCAGCCACATGCCTGCAGTGGTCCAGTCTAGAAGTTGGGGGGTGCTAAAGAATGCCTCCCTGCTTGGTTGGAGCAGACAGCTTGGGTCAAGGCTAGCCTGCCCACACTGTGAAGGGGGTTTGCGGGGGAGCTGCAAAGCATCCTTAGATGCTGGGGGTCTGTGAGTTAACTTGAATCTGGAGGGGATGTGGAACAGAAGTTCAATAATCCAATTTAATCTAAATCAGTTAAGTCTGATACTACATTCATCTAGGTTTATCTTAAACTGGTTTTGGCGATTTTGAAAGCGGTTTATGTGTTGTGTTACAGATTTGAACCAGTTTCCAATCACTTATACCAATTTATGTGTAATTTCTATCCCTAGCCTAAACGTTCCCAGGCACCTGCAGCTGCAACTCTGGGTGCATCTACAGAAGATGCTTTGCTGTGCAGTAGTGTAGTTTACTAAACAGTAAGCACACATGTAGACACGTGTGCACACTTACTGCACAGTAAATGATGCTACTCATGAGTAAATTTGCTACCTGCAAATGCAAGTATCACAAGTGAATGTGCTTAGTTACTATGCAGTAATGCATGTGTAGAGGCCAACCAGGAGTAGATTTGTTCCTGGTCAGCCCTGCCACTGTAGCAAAAATCCGAGTTTTTCTTTTTTTTATTTTAAAGTGTATTCCCTCCCCTTCCTCAGCCACTTCTGACTTTTTTTATCTTTCTCTACTTGGACTCTGTTTCTCTTCCCTACCTGGACTCCAACCCTTCCACTGAGTCTCTTTCTCCTGCTGCCATTGTGTGAGTGGGTGTGCGCGTGTGTGTGAACCAATAACTTTGTGGGGCAGTGTAGTGTTGTCTGTTTAATAAACCTGTTATTTTGAAACCCTGAGTTGGGTTTTTGTCTGTTTCCTGTTTCCTCCTTGCTACCGTTTATCTGCCCCCCAAGCTCCTAGCTCTCTGCCTCTGTTTCCAGCCCCAAGCTCTCAGGTTTCAGCCTCTCTCTCTTTCCTGGCTGTCTCCTCCTTGCCACCAGGCTTTTTCCCTTGTACCAGTGACCTCAAGTAACCCTGGGGCCACTTGACCTTAAGTAACCCCAAGCTTCAATTCCTCAGCCCAGCTTCTCTCTAGTCCACCAGTTCTAATCCCGGTTCCAGCAACTTTCACTCCTTACACTTTCTCTCTCACCTTAACCTTCCCCCAAGTACCCCAAACACACACATACATACTGTACCATCCAAGTTAGGAACTCATCTGTGTGTATGTGTAGGTGGGTAGTATGTGTGTGAACTGGTGAATATATATATATATATCTCATTGTGTGCGTGATATATGAATTAGTGATCCATGTACAGGGTGTGTGGGTATTGACAAGTGATTATTGTCTAATTTTTGGTGTGTGTATGGGTTTCAATTGGTGATAGGTATGCATGTGCCTAGGCTGGTTTGGATGTGTATGTGCCTGAGGTGGTAGTGTGTGTGTGTGTGTGCAGCTAATTGATTTGTGTGTTTGTATCTGTGCAATTGTGTCACACCCTTCTGTCTAACAGTGCAATATTGAGATCCTGAGAGTTGGCCTGCCAGCCAGTGCCATGCAGCTGCCAGGCCCAAGTCATCCAGGGCTTCAGGGTGCTTCAGGCTCTTGCCAGGCCTGCTAGCACCAAGGTCCAGCTCCAGGAAGCTCCTGGCCACTGGTGCCAGCTCCAGCTGCTCATAGCCCACCTCCAGGAACCTGCCCAGAGCCTGCTGGTACTGTGGGGCATTGCCTCACTATGCAGCTCCCAGTCCCACACCCTGTGCCAAGCACTGCAGGCAACTGCCCAGGCCCAGCACCACCGGGGCAGCTGCACAGAGGCCAGGAGAGCTTGTGCTACAGCCCTGATGGCTTCGTCATCACCCTCAGCTGTGCCCCCCAACCAGCGCCCCAACTGGTCACAGGAGGAGAGTGGTGACCTTGTGGAGTTGTGGGGTGAGGCGGTGGTGCACTGAGATTTCATCAGGGGTGTGTGCTCCAACGTCCATGTGTATGAGGGGCTGTCAGGCCAGTTGTGAGAGGGTGGGCAGCGCAGCAGTGCCACATAAAAGTTAAGGACTTCTGGGCACAGTGGATCACCATCACCGAAAACAATCATCATGGTGACCATAAAGCACAGCTGGCCCTGTCATCACTGGCCGCCAGCAGTGCCAGCTCCTCCCTGGGGGAGCCCCTGCCCAGGAGCCCACATGCGGTGCTCTGCCCTCCAAAGACACTACCCGGAGCTGCACACCACTGCCACCAGCCGGGACTTGGCAGAACCGCTGCCCATGCCAGCTCGTCACATGGTAAGCTCTGCACTGGGGGGAGGGCCCTCCCCACCTCAGCTCCTGCCCCAGGTCCAGACCCTGCACCCATTCCCTACCCCTACCCCACCTCCCCACCCAGCCCACCTGCATTCCCCTGCCTGCTGGGTTTCCCTACCACAGCACGCAGGGAGACAGGAGACAGTGCAAAACTTTATTAAGCCACCTGTGCTTCACAGCTAGGGATGATGACCACTAGGTGCTGGACACCATCCTGGCCCTGGCTGTTGCTTTGGTGCTGCTCACTGCCCAGCCTCTGTTCCTAGCCCCACCGGCCCCCTGGCAGCCACTTGCTGCCCAGCAGCAGGCTCCCCCCACAGGCCTGGGATGAGGTGCAGCACCACCTCCACCAGCCAGAAGCTCCTGCCACAGCCCCTGCCCCAGGCCCCCCCCCCCAATCTGGGCCCAGGCCCACCGCTCACCCCAGCTTACCATGGGCATGGAGCCAGAGCTTCCTGCAGTGGGGCCAGGACTGCATGCCAGCCCTGCTGGCCCCCAGGGGCGGGGGGGGGAGCCAGCAATGCCGGGAGACCACTGGCTGCTGTCACCCCAGATAAGTCCCCTGCCTGCTGGACTTACCAAGGTGTGTGCACCCATGGAGGAACAACCAGAGGCAGTGTGTTAGCCACCTGTATGTGGGATCTGCCCCCTAGGGGCCCCCACCCCATGGCCCCCCACTCCACAACGGCACACAAACCACGTTGTAAATAGTTTGCACAGGGAAGAGGGTGTTTTATTGTTGGTGGGATAGTGTGGGTGGTGGAGGGGCTCTGTTGTTGGGGAGGAGTGGGAGCTCTGTTTGTTGGGGGGGAGTGGGGTGGGGGCTCTGTTTGTTGAAGAGGGAGGAGAGGTTTGTTTGATGTGAGGGAAATAAAAACTGTTGCTCTTCTGAGATGTGTCTGCAGTGAGCATTGTGCAGGGGGTGGGGGGTCCATGGGCAGCTGTCCAAGCAGCCTACAACAGGGAGTGCAGGAGGAGGTGGTTGGTCAGTGCTTCTCTCACCTTTTTCCCTGGCACCTGGGGGTGGATATGCAGCTCACCTGGGTCCTCAGTGTGGGGTGGAGGCTTGCTGCTGGTGCTCCCACTGCTAGGCAGACTCTGCCTGCCATGCCTCCTCCACCCAGGCCTTGCTTCCCCCTAGGCCTCATGGATGTTATGCAGTGCACAGGCTGTGATGATGACCCAGGGGAGGCTGTCCTCAGCAACCTTGAAGCAGGTGGTGAGGGTGAGCAAGTGTCCCTTGAGGAGGCTGAAGATGCACACCACCAGGCGTGGGTCCAGCCTAGGCACCAGTTGAAGTGGGCCTGGCAGGGGTCCAGCTGGCTGGGCATGAGCCAGGGCAGAAGTGGGTAAGTGGGGCCCCTGATGAGGAGGGGCAGGACCACCACAGCACCCAGCTGCATGGCTGGCATCCCCAGCATGAAGTAGCCACTCTCCACCAGGGCTGGCAGGGCAGAGTTGCGGAACACCCTGAAAACCCCCCAGACTGAACTCCCTCTGCTCCCTTTTCCCCCTCCCATTCTGGAAACAGCAACAGGCTGGGAGCTTTGCAGACACAAATTACAAAATACACTACATTTTGAAACATCTTTATCTGATATCTCATGGGGTCAGATTTTCACTGTGTTGGCCATTTTTGAAGATGTCTGCCATGAACTTGTGTTTGGTCACAGCTATAAACTGCTTTCTGTGGCCAGATCCAGTGAAAATTGTCACTTCTGTCTGTACCCCTAGATCCTGAAAGATATTTAAGTATCTAATCCCTACTCAGTCACCTAAGTGCTGCTGAAATCAGTAGCATTTTATCTAATGACTGTTTAATAAAAAACTTAGGGGCCAGCAGCCAGGACTCCCCGAGGCTAGCTGGGCATCCTAACAACTACACTATACAGGAATGCTTCCACTTATCTGCTCTCTCGTTTTGGCCCCATGAACCTTGAATTCTTTTTCTGCACAGTGGCACAGGCTCACCAGGAGAGGTGGAGGGATGAAGCTGCTAAATGTTAGCTTTCATGGTAATTTATGTTTTATGCACCCAAGTCCAGAACAGGGTCTGACCAGAGATCATGGCTAATAGGGCTGTGTGAAATTTCACCGGCAGTTTTGTTTTGACACTGTTTCGACTTGTTTCGATCTCAAAACAGCAAAATCAAAATGAAACAGAGAGCTTCGAAACAGCCGTGAAACGAAACAAGGCAAGTCAAAACGTTTTGAAATTTTTAAAACATTTTGAGTTTCAAAGCTCAAGCACACCTTAACACACACACAGTGTCATCCACCCATGTCATAAGTTTTGCCTGTCAGCAGCTAGAGGTGCAGGGCCCCAGAACCCAGACTCCCCTGCACCTATCTCCTTGACAGCTGGCAGGCTTCATGACTGCAGCAGGGCCTGCAATAGATTTCACCACACTGTGCCCTAAGACAGACACACTCCCACAAGTACCCATGTCACAAGCTTTGCCTGTCAGCAGACAGAGGTACCGGGCCCAGAACCCAGAACCCCTGCACCTATCTCCTTGACAGCTGGCAGGCTTCATGGCCTCAGCAGGGGCTACCATCCCTGCAGCTTTCACACTGCTGTGCCTTAACACACACAGTGTCACCCATGTCATGAGTTTTGCTTGTCTGCAGTTTGAGGTTCAGTTTCCCCCAAACCCCTGCATCTATCTCCTTGAAACTTGGCAGGCTTTGTGGCCTCAGCAGGGGCCACCACCCCGTCAGTTTTGACCCTGCCATGGCTTAACACATACATGGGACATAAGTTTTTTACTTTCAAGACTTTGAGGTGCAGTTTCCCTGAAACTCCTGGATGTATCTCCTTGAATCTTGGCAGGCGTCATGCCCTCTGAAGGGGCTACCATTCCTGCAAGTTTCATTCAAATCAGGCCAGAAATAACAAAGTTATAGGCTTTTTTGAGCTTTCCCATTATAGCCTATGGGTGAAATGTTGAAACAGCATCGAAATAGCGAAACCATTTTGACAAAATGAAATGGAACAGCAGTTTCAAATCAAAATGAAATTTGAAATGAAACACTGTTCTGTGCAAACGTTGAAACGCAAGTAGAAAAGGAACGGTGCCATTTCGCACAGCCCTAATGACTAATACTTATTCATTCCCTATTGAGCAAAGATATGAACTGAAAGTGTTTACAGTTGCTAATCAGACTATCCTTAAAGTATTACTACCATAAAAGTGTTTCTTAAATTAGATCATTATATCTTTCTGGAATAGTGCTTCCAAGACTCTTCCCAGAAACTATGTTAGTTGTTTCTGAGATGTCTTATTAAAAATAGGTTCAAAGAGCTTCAATCAGACATGAAGAGTCAAACTCATTCTTCTATCTCCTGAATTGTTATTAGGTTATCCATTTTATGAGTTTATTTACTAGAAGTGGCCTTTCTTAATTAACTGAGGAAAATCCAGTTTGTTAAAGTGTCTGTCTTTGGTGTACAGAGATTGATCAAATGTACCGAATTGTTCAGCAATGACTTCAAAGTGTACTGAAAATTTGAGCTATTTTAAAGTTTCATAAATAACTAGCAACAGTTCCTTCTGTCTTTTTTGAAGAAAGTTATGATATTTTTATTCAGATCACACATAAAATGTAAGGAGCAAGGAACAATCAATTTATACACAATACATCACTGTCTACCTAATTAATTTAGATAATTTATTCCAGATTCTTTTTATCCTCTCCTGTTTTAGGAGAAGAGAAATTAGTTTTTAAAATTTGTGTAGTGTATATATTTCCATATGCACCCATAAAATTAAACTTCTAGAGGCCTCTGGAAAAAAATATATGAAATCTTGGAACATTTCTACAATGTTTTATTTCATTAACATAGATAATAAATTAAAAATACTTTATAGCTTCATAGTCTTGTCTGACTCCCTCTGTAACAGCCCACAGAGCTTCCTTAAATTAATTTATGTTGGAACTAGAGATGCCTTCTAGAGGGGAAACAACCCCCCTATGAAAACTGTGATTTGGAAACAACCAGTATAACAAGATCTTGAAAAACTTTGTTATTGAAAACAAAGTTACAGTAGTTACAATATGTCATCTGCATGGTTTATGTATTGTATATCATTGTGATAGACAATATATGTCACCATATGTATCACCATAATATACACTATGTCGCAGAGCACCCCGGTGCTCTGCTCCTAGAGGGGAGAAACTGCCAGGGAAAGAAGTTCCCTGCCAGCAGCCGGAGAGGCAGGAGCTCCCTCGGCCGAGATGTGGCAAGAGGCCTGACTTGCAAGTACAGCTCACTATAGCCCTGAGAGGATGGGGCACTATGGTTTAGCCAGGAGGCTCTAGTTTATGTTCAGGCTTGCATATTAGACCGGAGGCTTGGGTGAGGCTGTAGGGGTTGGAGGAGGCCTCATAGGGACCCCAGAGTTGTGGGGCCCCTGAGCGCAACCAGTGGGTTGCGGGCGGGGAACAGACCCCGGAGCCCGAGGCGGGCGCGGCAA
>NW_005841996.1:1741944-1748198 GCF_000455745.1 Alligator sinensis
TAGAGGGTGCCTTGGGCCGGCCTGACACGGAGCGAGGGACCTTAAGGAGCACACGGCCCTCCGCGAGGACCCCGCCGTGACACACTATATAATTTACTCTGTGGTTTGGGTCATTTATATTTCAATTCAATTTTAGGCCTAATCATTTTTATTTAATTTTTTTCATTTCTAGCTACCATCTTATTTACTACAGCAAATTGAAGTGGGCACAGTGGACCTCTTTATGTAGGGCCTCTCTCAACTACTATTCTTTCTGGATTGTTATTAATCCTTGCCAAGGGTGAATTATGCAGCCTAATGGGCCAGAGTCTATTCCATCTATTGGGCATTTAAATGGATTTAGGTACATAAGTGAAATTTTATTCCACCCTGTTCAAATCCTGAAAATCCAAGAATGTCTATTTTTGCAATATGCTGTCATCTGACTCTTAAGATGGAGTCACAAAAAACAGCAAGAAGGAGGACAAGGGCCCACCCTTTCACATTAAGTGTATTTAAGCTATTTAAGGTGAGTTAGGCACCTGAATCCACCTATGGCCCAATACACAAAACAGAATCTGTCCAACAGCCCTCAGTGGGTCCAGGTACTGCTCATTTTGTGTTTCCCCCAGCCAGTAAATTACCAGTAAAGAGACTGATAGAAGGAATGAGTGGGGAGCACAGAAGTCACCAACTTGTGCTACTCTAATGGATGGTGTGTAATCCGCACCCGCTTTGTAACTCCAAGCACCCCAGGAAAAAATGAGAAAATTTGTGACTCCCAACTTAATATTTTTCCAGTGCTCCCGAATGGATGGATGGGGTCCACTTTGTACACACACAGGACTTTATGAAGACAGAACAATCTAGCTTCAGTGTGGAAACCTCTTACCAAAATGTTAGCTTTTGAGAGTGAGAAGACTTTCATTTTTTCTACAATTGAGTCCAAATACATGGATACATGCCTCACTCATAAGGTCTTGTCAGCATCATAGCAAAGGGGATTTTTCCTTCATTGCAGTGGAGGGAAAATTCAATATACATTACAGATAAAGATTTCCTTAGAGTAATGAAATTTGACTGATCTTCATGCATTAATTTGTTTGATTATTCCCCCTATTTTCTTGCTAATATTTTAGTATATTATATATATCTGTTTAAAAAAAAGAAATTGCTCAGCAAACTCTGTGGTCATTTATTGATCAATCTTTCTTGTATGATGGCAGCTTACTGCATTCTTTCTAGGAGGCCACATTTCTCTACAATTTTTATTATAGATTCTACCAACTAGACAAAGGGGATTTTGTCTAAAAGTTTTAAGACTATGATTGTATATACCATATGGTCCTGTGCTTTTTCTGTTATAGCGCACTGATTCTCCACTTAAGAAACAGGTTCTTCTAATTTAAATGCATCTTCTAATATAACTGGCAGTTTCGGGTTTTTTTAAACACTGTTGATTTTCATGTTGTGAGATGTAGAAATTTAGAGGAACATATTTAATAGATCCAGGTTCACTTTTACCTGATACCTTTTCCAGATTTTGTTGGACAAATTGCTTTCTTATGATCTTTTCTTCTCTGGGGATAATGCAGTTTTATCAATCAGCTGTGTTGTCCTTTCTATGAAGTCTTTTATTCTTCTTTTTATCATTATTTGTCAACCTTTCTCTCCATTTGGTAATATATTATGTTTGCTGCTTTCACTTACATGCACTCTGTATTCCTTTCGGTCTTCCCTGTCCATATAAAAAGTTTCCAATCTTAATTTTTTTTGGAAAATAATTCTTTCCTTACTTTTTGTTTCCCATAAATAACTTGAGCAAACAAGAAATGTTCCCTATTTGAGTGCTTTGGATACTGTCCCTAAGATATCCTTACTAGTAACTTCCAGCTTTGTGTGTCTAGTATAATTTTAGTGTTCTAGACTCTCTGTACATGCTAATTATTGTTTAATATCCAGAGCTTTCCTTTTCCTTTCTCTTTTCTTTCTATGGTAAGCTACACACATGCCGAGTCTAACACAATTGTAGTGTCAATACTAATAGTGGTATTGTAAGTATTGACACTCTATTAAGTACAGAGTTGATAGCAATCACTATGGTTAAGGTTGTCTTACATTCCTCATTAGAAGCGACTCTCTATTCATTTTCTATAATTTTGCCAAACATCAACTTTTCAGGTTGATATTTTCCAGATTTGATTTCTGCCTTGAGCTGAATTGTTCTGAAATATTTTAGGGAAAAAATGATTCAGCTATGTCAGAATAATTAAGAAAAGAAAGGGTTTTTTTTGTTTGTTTATTTGTTCCCCCCCCCACTTTTTTTCCTGAAGAACTCTGATTTAGAACAGGAATTTTAATTTTAGCAATGGGATAGATCTGCCTTTTTTTGTTCTCATGACAATCCAGTCGGTTTGATTAAGCTGTTAACTTCAGAAAACTGCTCTTTGTAAATGATCAACAGAGATTGTTGGAAGTTTGTTACATCTACGATCCCCTTACACTGGCTTATGAAACTGCGTAAGTGAATTCATTCCTCAGGAAGAACTGGGTGTTCTGAAGGAGTCTTTACACAAGATCTGTCATTTTGACTCATCCTTTCCTGGCTGGTAAAATTCAATGATGAGCAATTCATGCAGCTTATGACCAAAATAACCATGCCTTGTTCAGGGAAGGAACCTTCCTTTCCTCCTTCCAGCACATAATAATGTGACTATGGCGAAAGTAACCATTCAGGATACACTTGTTTTAGCCAATGGCTGTCCAGCACTAAACCTTCAAGCCCTGTGCAAGCTCATTGGGAAGCTACCAAAACATCGAGTCCAATGCCTATTTCACTATAGGCAGAGAAGTTTCTTTGGGTAAATGTGGTATCTTTCATTAGACCAACTAAATAGTTGGGCACAAACACCCTTCTCTTTAGGTGTTTAAATGTCTGTTTGTGCCACCTCCAACAGTGATGGCAAGACTGGATGCTACTGCTGAACAATCGAGTCATCATGGTGAAGTGGCAGGTGGAGGAGCAGGCCTAGCATGCTGAGGATGCTGCATGTGAGTGGGACAGGGACTGGGAGGACTGGGTGTTCTGGAAAAGGCCCCTGAGGAGAGCAGACAGATTGCCCTCGACAGGCCCAGGGGTGGCAGATCGCCATGGTGGCCAGGGCAATGGAGGCCACAGAAGAGGACCACTGGGTGCTGGATATTAGGGGCGTGCGAAACAGGCCCATATTCAATTCAGATTCAACCCAAATCGGGGACAGTGGTTCGATTCATTGATTTGGATCACTGTCTTGATTCGATTTGGCCGAATCTGAATCTGAAGATTTGATAGCAGATTCGGAGAATCAGAGATTCAGCCATAGACACAGCTTTAAATGTTTTTTCTACATACCGTGAGGTACCAGGCACAGCTTATGAATGCTGTGATGGTGGGGTGGATGGAGCATCTCACGGCGGGGGGGGCATGTACAGCAGTGAACCTGGAAGTCCACTTCTGGGTCCACTGCTGAGCTTGAGGGGGACCCCCCCCTCATGCCTTCCCAGTTCAGCAACGGGCTGCAGGGAGACCCTGGGTGTCCCCCAGACCCAGGAGGCACCAATTGCTGAGCTGGGAGGGAGGGGGTGTCCCTGGCACGCTCCACAGCAGACCCAGAAGTGGACCGGAAGTGCTTCTGGTCCACTTCTGGGTCCATTGCTGAGTGCAGTGGGGGGACCCCCATGGTCCTGTGGGACGCTCCATCTGCCCCAGCATCTCAGCATTCATGAGCTGCCTGCTACCTTAAGGTATATAGACAAAACATTTAAAGCTGTGTCTAACCAAATCATCAATTCGGAGGGTTCCAATGTGATTCGGAGAGTTTAAAGGGTATCCTGATTCAATTCAGATTTGGAAATTCAGCCACCGAATAAAGCTGAATCTCTGATGAATTGAATCAGTGACCAAAGCTTTGCACAGCCCTACTGGATACCATCCTGACCCTGGCAATCTCCCTCCTGATGCCCACTGCCCAGCCCCTTGCTCTGGCCCTACCTGCCCCTTGCCAGCTGCCCACCACCAGCAGCAATCCCCCCAGTGGGCTCAGGTTGAGGTGCAGCAGCACCTCCAGTAGCCAGATTCCCCTGCCCCTGCACCCAACCTGGTTCTCCCCACCTGGGTTCAGACTCCATGTGGTCCCTGTGCAGGAGCTGCCTGCAGCACGGCCAGCAACACACAGGGGCCCTGCAGGCCCTGGCCCAATGCTGGAGGATGGGGAGTCAGCTGCACAGGTAGAGCAGCAGCCACTTTCACCCTGGGGGAAACACCCTGCTTGCCAGCCTCACCACAGGGTCCACACCCGTGGTGGTGGTGGTCCACACCCAGAGGCCTGGGTGCTGGGTGCCTGTTCCCCGGGATCCACCCTGTAGGTACCTCCACCCCATTGCCCCCCACCTCAGGAGGGCACACAAAGCCACAACATACATGATTTGCATGGGGAAAAGAGTGCTTTATTGGTGGTGGATGGTGGGGTTTGTGGTGGGGTCTGTGTTTGGAGAGGGAGGGCTGGAGGGAGTCTATGTTTGGGGAGTAAGTGTGGCACGGGGTCTGGACCCCTGCAATAGCCAGGGGGACCTCCAGGCTCCCCCAGTTGGTAACTCTGAGCTGGCAGAGGGCACAGGAGCTTAGCCCTGAGCTCTGGAGGGCAGGGGAGGAGAGCTGTCCTAGCTTGGCAGACAGCTCCCTCCCAGCCAGGTAGAGTTCAGGCTGGCCCTGAGCAGGGTTGGGGAGAGATGTCCTGGCTGCTGGGCAGCTGCCTCCCAGCCATATGGAGACTGGAACATGTCTTGATCTCCATGTAGCTGGCAGGCAGCATCCTGCTAAGCTGGGACAGCTCTCCCTACCCCTTGTGGCCCCTTGCTGCCTAGGCTGACCTGGAGCAATTTGCTCGTGGTCAGTGTCTACATGTGTGATATGATGCATCAATTAATGTGCCATTTTTCTAGTACCTGTGCTATGGTAAAAAAATTGACAAATGCAAGGTGAACCAATTCTGTGTGAAAAATAGGCTGGTTGCAGTCTGTCCAGCTCCCAGGTACAAATAAAATGAGCAGAACATAGTTATCTTGGGCATCTGCTGCTTTGTCTGCTACAATCGAGATTGATTCATTCTGCCAATGCAGATTTTGTAGACTGAACATGAGAAGCAATTACCCCTGGTATATGATCTTGTTGAAGCTTGTTCACACATGGGAAACTGCCAACGTGTGGCACACGTTTGTTTAAGTAGTCCCTTAATTTGGGGGTATCAATTTTCTCCATAGAAATGTTGGTGGTTGTAAATGCCTTCACTAGTGCACATGCAGCCTCACTTCTTGTCAAACTGCTTTCAGTGGTTCTTCTAAAGATTGAGGACATAATAGTTGCTTTTTTCTCACTTTAACCTTCAGCCTCTGTAGCAAGGTATTGTTTTATATGTGATTTGGACTCTAAATGCCAATCAGTGCTGTTTTTCCTCAACACATCCAGAGCCATATTCCACAATGAATAAAACAATTTACCACAATCTGCATGCAGGGTTGCTACAGGGAACTGCTTTACAGTTCCTAAGCTGAAATATATTTAGCTTTCTTGGATTTCTTTTTACTTGTCATCTTCAGACTGTAGCATTGCTGCAACATTGTATCTGATTTCTTAAAACATGGCACCAAAACCCTTTTGCTTTCCTGACTGGCACCTTCACTGAATCTTTGTCACTAGCTCAGCCTCTTAGTAGCTCTCTCAAACCACGTGCTCTATGGCTGCAGGGATTGCCATGTTTTCTTTGTATTCTATCACAACCCAAAGTTGTGATTTTCTTGTTTGTGTGTGCTTCGGCACCGCTAAATTGTGTTCCCGCTAAATTGCAGCTCTTTTGCACGGTGGAGTGTTCTGTTGCAATTAAGAACCCGCGTGCAGGAGTTTTTCCCGCCAGTTTTGTAGCCTTCTTTGAATCGTGCATTTCTTTTGCATTATGGTGATGCACGGTACAAAGAAGTTCCCGCCATTTGTATTAAGATTTCCGCCACATTATTGGCCAATCTTAATATAGGCACATGTGGTGGTTAGCTATTGGCTTGCTAGCCGTACAAAAGGCTTGGGTAGTTTCCGCCCAAGTCGGAGAGAGAGAAAGCACATGGAGTTTGGGAAAGGAGCGTGAGGATCTCTAAGCGCTGCTGATCCCTTCGAACCCAGCTTTTTCCTTAAGAGGGCAACAGAGGTTTAATTTGTCAAACCCACGGAGCTTCAACAACTCCGGGGG
>NW_005841996.1:1748291-1776797 GCF_000455745.1 Alligator sinensis
GGGGTCAAGGAACCGAGTCTATCAGAGTCCTCCACCGAGAACTCAAGCGGAGCTGTGCCTGGAAAGCTGACCAGCCTACACCGCGACCACCTTGGGTGTAAGTAAATAATCTTTTCAATCAACCATTATGCTTCCATGACTGATTCTAGCTCGAGCGTACCATACCGCGCCGCGGTTTTCTCCAGCCCCGCGTGCCCGGGCTGCTGGCCACAGCCTGTGTGCACAAAGACGGGCCCAGCTCGCCCCCGAGATCGGGAGCTGGCCCGCACATTCTAGTAAGGTTTTGTTTTGTTTTGTTTTTTTGGGGCGGGGGGTGATGCTGCACAAAATTGCAGGAAACACCATTTTTCATGGTGATCACAGAAAACTTTTATGATGACATTTTTCATGGTTTCTGCAAAAATTGCAAAACTACAATTTAAGAAGGTCCCTACTTATAAGAAATGGAAAATTCATCACGGTACTAGGAAAGAATATAAGAGTATTGCATAGGCCTTCAGGGAGAAAATTAGGAAGGCCAAGGTACAATCTGAGATACAGCTGGCAAGGGCCATAAAAGGCAATAAACAGGGATTATACAGGTATGTCAAAAGTAAGAGGAAGACCAAAGAAACCATAGGTCTCTTATGGAAAGCAGAAGGCAACGTAACAACAGACAATGCAGAGAAGTCTTAAGTATGTAATGCCTTTTTAACTTTAGCTTTCACTAATAGGGGCAGCTACCAGATGACAACTGAAGTTGGAAGTGGAGATAAGGAAGGAGACAAAATAGCTTGGAGTAATGGCAGAAGGGGTTATGGATTACTTAGAAAAGCTAGATGTTTTCAAGTTGACAGGGTTGGATGGGATGCATCTGAGGGTAGTGAAGGAGGATTGGGGAATTACAGAGCAGTCAGCCTGATCCCTACACCTGGAAAGATCATGGAGCAAATCCTTAAGGAATCCATTGTGAAACACCCAAAGGAGAACAAGGTGATCAGGAATAGCCAGCATAGATTCACCAAGAGTAAGTCATGCCCGAGCAACCTGATTTCCTTTTATGATGATGTGACAAGTTCTGTGGGTGAGAGGAGAGCGCTGGATGTGGTATACCTTGACTTCTCAAGGATTTTGACAATGTCTCGTGTAACATTCTCATTAGCAAGTTAAGGAAATACAGGGCACGCCTACATGAGATGCTAAATGTGCAATAGGCTAATTATACTGTGCATTAGCGTGTCACTGCAAAAGATGTGTTATTGTGCTAATGCACAGCAGAATTATTTTACTGCACATTAGCATAACTAAAATGACATGCACCAGCACTACTGCTCAGTAGCACTGGTTACTGTGCATTGAGTTAGTACATGTTATTACAGGTACTAAACTTAATGCACAGCAACAACAGGGCTTGTAGTAGAGGTGATATCTTTTATTAGATCAGCAAGATATTTGCAAAAAATTTTCTTTCGTTGCAAGCTTTTGGGCACAAACACCCTTCATCAGGCATCAGAGAAAACATTGTAAAAGTTCTCCTGGGTAGAAATGAAAATTTCATATTTCATAAGATTTCACTGAGGAGTCAATAGATGGAATACTCTGGGCAGGCAGTTCTTAGCTGGTAAGGAGTCTCTCAGTTCTCTTATGAGGCTCTGTGATGATGCAAATTACACTGAACAACGGCAGGAGCAGTATCGCAGTATCTATGAACTTTCATTCCTACGCAGGAGAACTTTTACAATCTTTCCTCCGATCCCTGATGATAGGTGTCTGTGCCTGAAAGCTTGCAATTAAAGAATTTTTTTTGCAAAAATCCTGTTGGCCTAATAAAAGATATCACTTCTACCATGAGCCCTGATTGTGTTTTCCTCTAGACCAATATGGCTACAACCTGGATACCTGACACATGGAAGATATCTAATTTTAGCTGATTTTTAAATGAAATCTTCAAAATTTCCCAAGGAGGAAGCAACTTTGACCACCTGAAACCTAAGACTCCTTACCAGCTAGGAACTGCCTGCCCAGAGGAGTACTCCATCTATTGACTCCTCTGTGAAATCCTATGAAATATGAATTTTCATTTCTACCCAGGATAACTTTTACTATCTTTTCTCTGATGCCCAATGAAGGGTAAAAGATATCACCTCTACCATGAACCCTGATTGTGTTTTCCTCCAGACAAATACAGCTACAACCTGGATACCTGATAGCAACTATAGTGCATTAATGCATGTACAGACGTGCCCACAGCATAGCATACTGGGTTGGATTAACAGAAGTGTCACTTGCAAATCAAGGGACGTCATTCTTCTGCTCTATTCAGCACTGTTGAGGCCTCACCTGACATACTGTATCCAGTTTTGGGCCCCATGGTTCAAGAAGGATGTGGGCAGTTTGAAAAGAGTCCAGGGCAGAGCCACAAAAATGATCAGGGGCCTGGGAGACAAGATTTATGACTAAAGGGTGAAAAATCTAGTGTTATTTAGTCTGGAGAAGAGAATACTGAAGAGTGATTTGATAACATTCTTCAAATACTTGAAGAGTGATAATAGAGAGGATGGAGATAGATTTTTATCCTGTGGTCACAGGAGACAGGGCTAGGAATGATGAACTCAAACTACAGCTGGGGAAATTTAGGTTGGAGATTAAGAGGAACTTTCTGACTGTGATGGTAGTCAAGCATTAGAACAGGCTACCTAGGGGTGTGAAGACTCCATCCTTGGAAATTTTCAAAAACAGGTTAAACAGATACTTGGTTGGGATGGTTTAGTTAAAGATGATCCTGTCTTGAGTCCTACTTTCCCCTCCAGTCCCTTCCAGCCCTATTTTCCTATAAGCCTATTTTTTGACAGAAGAGTTCTGAACACAATAAAGCTTTCAAAAAATGAAACACAAGGTGCGTCTACATGAGACGCAATGGCGCCGTAGCAATGAGCTACTGTGCCATGGCTCACTGCTACCACACATGATGCAATAGTGCAGTAGTAACAAGCTCCTGTGCAGTAGCTCATTGCTACTGTGCAGTAGTGTTGGGAAAAAACCCATTCAGTGACAGTAATGTGCAGCAACACTAGTTACTGTGCAGTCATTTAGTACTTGTTTATGCAAGTAACAACTGCGCAGTCCAGTGCATGTGTAGATGCAGAGACAGAGTCTTTGCAATTCTGGTGGAAAGTGCTGGAGTTCTGGCATTTCACATTGCCTTTGGGCACTCTGCTAACTTTTCAGTTGTCCAAGTTCAGAAAATTTAGAGAACAGAAAAAGGCAAAAAAAGAAAAAAAAAAAAAAGGGTTGGGGGAAAAGGAAAATGTTGGGGCAGGAGGAAGCCAAGGTATAATTTATTCTATTGCATTCTCTTTTTTTGCATTGCATATACACACATTTATAATAATGTTTTCCTGTCTGTTTATGGTTTCTGAGATATGTATATACCCACTATCTTAATAAAAGTTCATTACTAAAAAAGAAAAATGTTTTCTGATTAAGAAATTACTTTGTTTTTTTCTTTATCTAGAATCCCTGTTTCAAATCCATAATATTTTAAGCGTAGCCAAAACACATGCTTTTTGCATGCCTACAATATATGGATTCAAATACTTAATGAAATTCAGATCCCCGCCCTCCCCCCCCATTGTTTCTTTTGAATTAAAGCTGATGGGAGGGGAATAGTGGGGAAGAAGTTCTGTGA
Organism: Alligator sinensis; assembly: GCF_000455745.1. Lineage (NCBI taxonomy): Eukaryota > Metazoa > Chordata > Crocodylia > Alligatoridae > Alligator > Alligator sinensis. The sequence goes on from NW_005841996.1 coordinate 1,751,959, forward strand.
GGATCTCCTTGTGGCAATTCTGTGGTGTAAAGAACTGGGTTGGTATAACCATCTGCAAATCCTTAGTGGAACTCCTCCCTGGAACTGGAACCATTCTAACCGGGCTTCTTTCTGTAAAGGAGGAAGGGGAGGAGCTTAATAAGGTCATACTATCTGCAGCTGTATTATTTTGGGATAAAGTCAACAGAGCTGGATAATAAAAGTATGGACCTGTGTTCCTGTCTCCAGCCTGCTCGCTCCTTCTCCAGGCCTACCAAGATCATTTCCTCATTGTAAGTGATAATGATATGGGAAAAAGTTCCTTTGCTTCCTGGGTTCAGGTGTGGGGTGGAATGGCACCATGAAACAGTAGTGTAACTAGGGCAGGGCAACCAAGGCAGCTGCTCCAGGCATTGACATGGGTCAGAGGGAGGACGTGAAAAATTAACATCGGTCGCTGCTGCCATGCAATCGCACCAGCAGCACAGGAGCTGCTGGAAATCACCATTGCCCCTATACATCCTGCTGCCCTGGGAAGCTGATTGACTTGCCATGAAATATCTGAAGACTGGTGAATGGAGAACCTTTCTACATGCAGATCATAAGGGATCTGTTTTGGGTGTATTAAAGCTATTAATATTTTAAGAGAAGTACTTTTATTCTGTGTCACCTGGTAGAATTAGAAAGAGCTTTGTTAAAAGCAAAATTTATGTTACTTCTCATTAATTTTGTGATGTGAACTATTCATTAGTACATTATTTTCAACAGACACTAAATAGCTTGATTGTTAGCATGGGGAGTACCTGTCAGACTGAACTAACATCTATTTCAAACTGTAAGGGCTAACATTCTAATGGATAATTCACACTAGCAGTTTCCTCCTGTCACCTCTTTGGTTTTACAGAGTTTGATTCTCAGACACATCTGTGAAATACTCTCTTAGAAGTACAAACTTTTTTAGTAATTTGAGCCAGCTTGACTAGCATATTTTTATACTTACTCCTCCAACTGACTTGCATGTCGAAGTGCTATGCCAGATAATGACATGCTTTGGGAAACTTGCTTTCCAACATCAAATAGTAACACTTATTTTTGTTAGAACATACAGTTTTAGAATATACATATCCTTCACTTTGACTGTTGTGGTTGGAATAAGAGCAGAAAATCTTTAGGAACTGATTGGATAGAAAGAACCTAGGAAATAGCATTTTATTGAGGAAATCTTGTTTCTATGATATTCTACTGCAGGGAGAAGCTATGAACTAGAAGGCATTCAAGCACTGTATTCTCTTTACTAACACAGGATATAGAAAAGGACATGTTCTAGCAGACCAGCAGAGAAGTTTTCTCCCTAAGCTTGGAGAAAGGCAGGAGACATGCAGAAGCTGGAGAAAAGAGTTGGTCGCAGTCTAGGAAAGGGAAATTAGGGATCATCATCATACTTTGATGATGTTGTTAAATGAGGTGCTATTGAACTACTTAATCTAGGATGCCTATATATATATGGCTAGACCTCAGTAATAGCTAAAAGATGCCCACTTCGTTAGTATTGCTAACTCAACCGCATTAAAAGACAGGCGAAGCAGCTGGTGTTGTAGCTTGACTATAATCACAGGATTCTCTTATAAATTTATTAAGTTACAAGCATTACATTGTAAGATAAAAACTCGATTGATCAATGATTTAACAATGACACTGAAGAGAACATTGTTGCCTACCAGTTTTCTGAAAAGATGCTCATATATTAACCCTTTCATGTGAGTCTAGCTCTGTGCCCCATTGTGAATACAGCAAAATTAGCATGCTGTTCCATTGCTAAAGCTCTAAGCCTCGCCAACACGGCTGGCCAAATTTACCCTTGAGAGAAGTAACCTTGCTTCACCAGGGTTGAACTAGCCCTTGTTTGTGTAGGATTTTCTTTAAGAACAGTGTAATTTTCATCTTCTGCAGTAAAAGGGATCCCAGTTTGAGGAAAGAATCTCATGAACTGGTTGTGGGAGCTGAAAGAATTGCTTTGATTTTGTTTGGGATAGCAATACAATATCTAGTCTATATTTTCTTTAATGAACAATTCTGTGGGAAAGCATGGTGCATCACTGCCACATAGCTGGAGACATCAATGCACTTGATTATGTTTACGATCTTATTTCAAGCTATTCAGGAATCAACTGTCTCATGATATGTAGCCAAGCATTCTTTATTCTCTGTCACCTATTATTCCCAAAATGCACAGAATTATTGTTGTGACACCATTTGCAGGCAGTTACATTTCTTTTAAAGATTTCATTGTTTTCCCTAGCTATGGTGGATTAGCTGTATCAAATCACATCAGGCTAAAACTTCCTTATAACAACTAGCAATTCAAAAGTAGACTTTTCTCCAAAACATGTGCGCAACTGGAGATATTCTCCCTTACATCAGGCTAGGCTCTTACAATATATAAAAAATGTCACTTAAGGTTGTGACAGATTTTGAAATCAAAGAGCTGTTCAAAGTTTGATATTGCTAAATAAGAACTCACAAAGGAGCTACAGAGAGTCAATTAAAGCATAACTTACTAAATTTCAAGTTCCACCAATGGACTCACAGCAAGACATTTATTTACTCATATCTATTTTATTTTTAAGTCAATACTTTAAATGATAGGAACCTAAAGTTTGGCTGCCAAGCCCTTATTTAGGCAATTATTTTCAAAGGGCTGAGTGTCTTCTCATTTGCTCCCAGTGACCATAACTGGATCTCCTGCTACTCAACTCTTTGGAAAATCAGACTACTTTTTTAGACATAAATATGGATTTGGGACCCAACTTTAGGCCTTTTTTTAGGTAGTGTGGGACTTGACCTTTATGGGTGCCTGCACATGTGCAGTGAGGCTGCTCTGATACGCTGTAATTACAACATGTCTGAGCAGACTTGATTAACTGAGTCTGCTGGAGCGTGGTAATTACCGCACTCCAGCAGACTCCAGCGTCACATGCATCAGCATCCCCACACTGAAAAATGTCAGCAGGAGTGCTTTAACTAAAGCTTGTTCAATGAGCTTTAGTTAAAGTGCCCCCGCCACTATTTTTCGGTGTGGGGATGCTGTTACATGTGATGCACCAGGGGCTTTAATTAGACCAGCTCTCAGAGCTGTATATAAATGCCTTATGCGTATTAATATCAGGGGGAAAAACAATAAGGTAGTTCTATCTCCAGTCATATCTTCTGAAATATGTTGTATTCAGTTTTAAATAGTAAACATGTATAAGATCACACCATGCAACTACACCTGAAAAATTCAATGCGTCTCAGATATAATGCAGGGTATTTGGTCAACTGCTAAACTTTCATAGTGAGAAAAAATTCAGACAGAAAGCTTGCCTTTTTTCTGATTTTAAACAAGTGAACAATAATTCTGAAAAAAAATTAAAATTGTAAGTCTCCATATGTTGGTTCATTTACAGCAGATGGTCTCTAATAGTGCATTTTGATGGTGTTAATATGGTTATATAAAATAACAGTCTGGGTCTTGCTATGCTTTTTTTCCAGGCTTATGAACTTTCATATTTACTTAGTTGAGCACAGACATATCACGGAAAATCCAGGGCATAGTTTCTGTGTGATAAGTATAAAAAGCCTAGCTGAATTGCACAAAATGTTTTGAAAAAGAGCAAATATTTGAGCTGGAAAACCAAGTATTGAACAAGTTCCTATATATGTTATGTCTAATTCTTTGACCAGTCTAATGTTAAGTGATTCAAATAAGATATGAATAGTTCTTCCTTTGGTCCCTTGTGGGTAAGATGCATGGAATTTTATCAATAATGAAACATGCTATGGTTGATTCTCAAAACCCCACAGAAATATTATTAGGGAATTCCATGCCTCTTATAAACTCCACTGGGTGGTTTAAAAAAGACTTTCAGAAATGGTATCCTTATCAACTAAATTCTGTAAATTCAAAGAAAAATGTCACATAATGCCTGTAAGGTTAATTTTTTTTTGTTTTGGTACAACAGTAGGCATGTCAGGGACTAGGTATGGTTTCTTGCTTCTTTGCCTGATCATGGGGCAATATAGAGCAACTTGTGGGCTGCTCTAATATACATCAGTTAATAATGGCTCCCCAAAGATACAGATAACTAGAAGTGTTGGGGGTTCACAATCCCACTATGTCCACTTTGTTGACAGATTTGCAAGGCCAGATTAAGGCATGGAATTAGAGGCCTAGAGCTTTGAGACTGGGATTTATAATCAAAATATGAACTTGTCATTTAACGAAGAAAAGGGATTGTGTAGCTTTCATGATTGTGAAAGAAGCTTGGAATTGTGACCCATGTGTACCCAATGCTGTATGGTCTTGCACTTAGGCCAGAGCAACATCTCTGAAAGGTGAAAACCACCATGTTTATTGTAGCGGGTTACTAACTTCAAGACACTTTATTCTGGGTTACCTTCAAGCATCAACTTAGCAGAAGACTCTGTTTGTTGATGGAGGAAATGTCTATATATCCTGACTGTTGTGCTAAGCACTGCAGGGGCTTTAAGCTGCCACTCTTGCTTCTCAAGAAAGACAGGAGTTCACTACTATTCCCAATGAGAGTCCCTGCTGTTGCTTTTGATGTTAGGGGTGACCCTTGTTGTTGAGGGTGACCCCAAATGCAGGTACAACTATAGTGCAAGGCAGAAAACAAATCTTGATGGAATGAGCAGATAGAGGTGATGGAAGATCTGGCTTTGGTTTGGGCCTCAGTTTCTTCTGCCCCTGGAAGGTGATATAAAGTAATATGGTTTGGACTGAGACATTCTATATTTACTATCTGCTTTCAGTCAAATTTAGTCTGACAACTGAATTTAGTAGGTATTCAGAAGAAATAGTTCTTGCATTCCGAGGAATGAGTTATGGCAAGGCTGTCCAAATGGTGGCTTGCAGTGGGTTATTTGCAGCACCTGGACTCCCATCCATCTGCTGCTGCCCCTTAGCTGGGGTGTTTGGGCTCCACCTTCCCTCCCCTAGCTTCTGCTTCCTGTCCTCTCCCCAGGGGACAGCTTGGTTCAGCATGGCATAGCACACAGTCCTGGGGGAGTCCACACTGTGGGGCACCTGTAGAGGCAGACACAATCGCTGGAGAGCTGGGAGTGATGGACTAGGGGTGCCCATGTCGGGGCCCCTATGGTGCACACTGCTGCAACCTACAGGGTGTGTGGCTCCTGCTGGCGCAACCTGCCTGGCATGCAAGTACTGGCCACTTAGGCTATGGATAGCCCAGCGGTGTGGGAAAATAAGTGGGTTTACTAACAGTAACTTATTTTAACTGGTCTTCTGAAGAGGTCTAGCATCACTAGTTTTTGATGCAAGAACATGAAATACAGCAGGAACCAGGGAATTGCATTTTTCTGTCTTCAGGAAAAATTACCCAGAAATGGCCATGCTACAAGTATCTAAAAATTGTCATTCAATCTTCCTCTCAAGGTTTTCTAGGGGCTTGCTGTTAATATCTTTGAACATTCCTTGGTACTGAACATGATCCAGCCCCACAGAATTGATGGCTAGAAAATGATATTTAGAGGCTTGCTTTTGGGAATTGGCTTGTAGGTAAGGTAGATATGTATTAGAACAATGGTCCAAGGGACTGGCAAGGGTTAATTGATATTTAAAAGCCTGTTTGTGACAGTTTTCTTCACAGCCCACTGTCTGACACAGGCAAGAAGACACACAGGCTGGGAACCTGAAGACATTTATCACAGTGTTCCATAACATGAGATAAGGGACTCTGCCACATTGGCCAAGTCATAGTGCCCAATTGCAGAGCCCTTGGAATTTCCAGTTTTGGGGAACAGATCAAATTAGGAGTCCCGGTAAAAGTCCAAATTAGGATGTGTGCATGTGATGGGTTTGCAAAACAAAGGAATATGCTGACTTGACAGAAAGTAGACAGTATGAAGACCACAGGGAGACCAATCAATGATGCACAGGAATGAAGAGTCATCAAAAGAGGAAAAAGATATAAAAGGAGGGATTTCAGAGCAGCAAAGGGTCCCTGAGAGGGGAACCTGAGGCCACCAATCTCACCTGCCACACTTGGGGGTGAGGCGGGGTGGAGCTCGGTGTCTGACTTCCAGGCTGCTGACATCTGACATGCAAGAAAGAACTTTGGGGTGAATCTCACATACCAGCCAGATGTACCTTTCCTCAGATGACAGCTCTAGGACTGGTAGATATAGAATTGTTTGCATTATTCTTATCTGCTATTACTGTGTATTAATAAATTTAATCTATTATCTAATGGAGAGGTCATGGTCAGCCTGAGGGTTTGGGTCTGCCCAGAACAAGGTACCTGGGTCATAAATCCAGTGCCAGCACTACACACCAAATGAAATGAACATGCTCTTATGCTCCCTTGAGTCTCCCATATGGAAGAATTAAGACTATATGGTGGGTCCAGACATTCTAATTATAGCTCTTTTTCTGATTGTGGTTAATAATACTATGCTCTTCACTGCCTTTACTATCTTGTAAGTTTTTATAAAACTCTCCTTCAACCCCCATGTCCTCTCCCACCCTTCACATTAAGAAAACTGTAAAGTTGCATGTTAAATCCTCAAAATCTAAGAAGTACTAGGATTAATTACATTTATACAACCAGCTATATTAAGGGCTGCTGTGGCACCATGGATGAAGAATCTTAATGCGTCTCCAGAGGTATGAGGTCAAGCCAGAGGTATGAGGTGCCTGCCCAGTCAGGCTGAGGAGACAAAAGTGTTCAGTTGTGATGCTACCGCATTACTCCCTATGTTCTCATAGCTACAAGAAGCAAGGCACTTTAACCATAAACAACAGGGCCATTAGGATTAAGTGGGCTTTTTCCTAATCATTCTGATACAATCTTTAATTACCTGATCATATATTGTCTTTCCACAGGACCCTGCTTAATCCACAGAACAGGATAGATGCTGCTTGCTTAAATAGCAACTAGTCAATATTTTGTTTTTTCCTCATTGTTCATTGCCTTATTTACTATATATTACTCAACTTCTTCTTGAAGACAGGATAATTAATCTCCTGATGGACTTTTCTGTAGTGTTCAACACTATCATACCTAAGCATCTTCACAAACATTAATTAAAATATCTACACAACACTTGAGCAAGGACAAAGGGGAGAAGAATTATCTCTGTTTTACAGATTGGATATGGAGGATCAGAGAGATTAACATGAACATTTTCCTCATTTTGAGTGCCTAATTTGAGACATTTAGAACCTGATTCTCCATAGTAATGGCCATACTATCACTTTATATGTTCAAAGCACTCCTTCCAGTTCACTTCAATTTTAGCTGTTGGTACTCAGCAGTTATATAAATCAGATATCTAGTTGGGAATGTAGAAACTAAACAGCAAACAATTGGCAACAGTATCTGAAAAGTTTGGTTTGAGTTATTTGCTTTGAATTACATGGGAGCCTTTTGGCAGAGGCAGGGGCTGAATCTAATTCTCCAGAGTAGCGTAAGACAATCTTTTCTTGACCTGCAATCCACTGCCCATTTCAATACACACTTTCCAGCTTCTGTTACAAATGAGACAAAAGTCCAACAGAAGAGTTTCCTTTACTGCATATTTCTGATTCATGTGCAGAGCAAACTCATGCTGTGGAATAAATGAAAAAGGTTCCTCTGCAAAAAACAAACAAACCAGTATATTGATATTTTTGCACAAAGGGAGTGGGAATGGCTGGGTGGGAGAGCAGGGGAAGGAAGGGCAGGCAAATTACATTTTGCAGGATCTTAATTCTGATATCTGCTTGACCTTGCAACTGTTACAATGTTCTTTCAATATTTTTGTGGATTGTTTCCTAGGCATTTAAAAAGGAAACAAAAATAGAAATTCTATCATACTAACACTGACATGACTCATCACCAGGAACCTTTAGATCCACTACACTGACCTTTTCCAGTTGAGCCAGCTCAATAATTGATAGCAGTAATAGGTTGTTATCTTTGATGTGGACCAGAAGTAGGAGGGGACAAGGCATACATTTTGCATTGAATTTCACAGATATTTTCTGAAAGAAATTTAAAAAAAAAGGTGTAATTCAGGAGCCTTGTGTTCCTTCCTATGCTTTGGTGTTGCAGTGGGCAAGGACTCTTGTCCTAACCTCTCAATTTGTTCCATTTCTGTCTTTTCATCACCTCTGGCTTCACGCCTCAATCCAATTTTTTCTACTTGCCTAATTAGTCCTAATCTCTCACCCATGTCTTACTACTTGAATCTTGATCACTGCTGCTGCTACGAATCTTTGCCTCTGCCCACAACCAATCTCAGTCTGCTTGTTCTATCAGTCCCAGTACCCAACATCCAGAAACTCTTTTATATCTGTTCACACCACCCCAGAATATTTTAACATGAGCAAAAAACTTATTTTTCTGAAGCCCTGTTCCAGAAAGCTAACTGCTTTCGGCTGAAATTTGGAGCGCAGGGACAGGGAGAGAGAATATCAGCCTGAAGCAGAGAATGAGAAAGTAAAATTTCATTCCTGTTAACACTTGGCAATGTTACAAGCCATTTCATGACAGGTATCAGGCAAGCTTATTATAGGCAATACTACCACCCCATGGCACTTGTACACATGACAAAAACTGCCTGTTTTTGCAGTTTAATTGCATCACACTTTATGTGTATGGGGTTTTTAGTGATTTAAATGAGTTTCTTACATTGCAAACTAAACCACATCCACAAGAAGTCTAGTTTGAAATGTAGCTACTTGTAATGTTGCAGCCTTTAATCTGACAGCTCGGCTCTGGTTCCAGGATAGGTGGGCTGAAGGTGGAAGTGGTGAGGGGCCTGATCCTTTTTTCTTTTTTTTTTTTTCTGAGGAGTCTGCCTGCCACTCCCTTGGCCAGGGGGCAAGCTGCTGATATGTCAAGCAGCCCCTGAACCGTGAGGGGCCCTGGTCCTTCGCTGTGGTGGTGGCACCTCTTGGGGCTGCCCGAGTGGTCTGCTAGCAGGCAGCAGGCTGCCCCAGCTCAGAGACACCTGATCCAACACTTCCCTGAGCACACCCAGCATGCTGAGCACTGTCCCTACCACCTTATTCGGCTCCCAGCACATCCAGCTGCTCTCCTGCCACTTCTCCACACTGCCCCAGGGGCAAGGTGGCCCATTCCCAGGTGGTCACAGGTGCTGGGAAGGTGGCAGGGACAGTGTACAGGGTGCTTCTCCTCAAGCAGGCGCAGGGAAGAGTTCGGTCTGGTGGGTGCTGCCTCCAAGCTGGGGCAGCATCTGGCCTGCTAGCAGCCCACCTGGGTGGCCCCAGGTGGTGCTACCACCACAGAGAAAAGGACTGGGACTCCCTGCAGCTCAGAGGCCATTCAGCCCACTGGCAGCTTGCCCCCCGGTTCTGGGAGAGGCAGGCAGGCTTCATGGAAAAAAAAAAAAAGAAAAAAAAAAAGGATCAGGCCCCTTGCCATAACAGTGACGGAAGCCCCTAAAATTGAAACTGTGGGATTTTAATCACTGAAAGGGTGAGTTTTTAATTGCAATTTAAGGGAGTAAATCCCTGTCATGTGTACAAGTTCCCCTTGTTTACAACAGCTACAGCAACAACAACAAAAAATCCTATTTGTTCCACGGGATCTCTGCCTCATCCATCTCACAATCTGAACAGTGAATGTCAATGAACGTGGCACAGGGCTGTAAGTGGTAAAAGATGCTCTCTTGTGTTTAAAGCATTGGACTGAAGCTCAGGATACCTGGTTTCTATCTTTGATTCTACTACGGATCCCCCATGTATTATTTCTTGAGATTATTGGTATTTTCAAGGGGGCCAAATTAAGTTTGCATTTAAAAGTTGTATCCTCCTCCCGGCCAAGCCTGATGGCTTCATAGAGCTAACAGTATCTGTGTGCTGTGGCCAACAGCATGCAAAGACACAATGTGACAAGCTTTATATTTGGCCACCATTGACTTCCTAGCCCAAGGAAGCAGGTACCCATTTCCATGGGGGCCAGCTAGAAAACAGCCTTTAGCACAAGCCTAAGGCAGAACTCAAACTCATGTCTCATGAGCTGAAGCATTTTGCGTTTTGGCTGTATCAATACACAGCCTTAACTTCCTTTAGACATTTTTAAATGTAGTATTTCCTTATTCTAAGTCCTTCTTGCATTCCTCACAGTATTACATACCACATCCATTTTATGTACATATATCGGCATTACTTTTCCTTCTTTCTTATTTATACACACCCCACTCTACAATGAACAGAAAACCTTTCTTCTCTTCCCCAAAATGATTCTATTGATACGCACCAAAATTGGAATATATTATTACAGGTACAAATACTGGATTCCTTCTCATAGCACCTTCATTAAGTGCTCTTAGGTAGAAGACAGAGGCACAGGTTCCCAATGGGAAGAGGGATGAATTGGACTGAGAACAGGGACAGGGGGCATGGATCTGAGGGAGGGGTAGGGGGCGGCATAGGATACAAGAGCAGGGGTAGGGGAGGGTGCACATGGTTTCTGAGAGTGAGGATGGCAGCAGCACTCTTACCCATGCCAGGATATCCACAGGTTCTTAAAGTCACAGCAGCTGAGGGCTGTTTTTGATTTCCCAGCATGGGAATGCTGCCAGGGTAGTCTCCTCAGGGTTGGGGCAATTCTGATGGCCCTCCTGACTTGGCAGCTGGAGTAGATACCCCCCTTGCTCACCCCTAAGTATGCTGCTGCAACCCTGCATAGCATGTAAGAGAACGATGGCTCCTTGACAGGATTCATGAATTGTTAAGAAAGACACAGCACACTGTAGAAGGCTATCTTCAGGTGTACCATAATACATCAACACATGCTACAACAACCTAAAAAAAAAAAAGAGAAATCCAGATATCTTCCCAAGTATTATACAACATACACAAAAAGATTACCAAAGATTTGCTACAACATCCATCCAACACAAAAAAAAGAAATGGAACCAATGACTAGAGGGACAACTCTCCCAGTCACAAAATAACTCTCAGAGAAACAACAACAATACCTGACAACATTCCAACCTCATATGTGATGAAATGGAAGGAACCAATCAACCCTCAAATATTATCAATCTCTCCACATACACACGTACCAAAGCTGAAAAATCTGTCCTCTCAAAAGGCCTTACTTTCTGCCAAAGACAAAATCCATCCAATCCATCAAAAACAAAAATATCCAATTACCTGTGGGTGCCCACTTCTCACAAGACAATCACTCCCTCTCCAATCTGTTGGTTCTAATCCTCAAAGGGAACTTACAAAACACCTTTCATAGACCAGCCTACGAACTTCACTTCATAAATCTACTAGATACGAAAAATCATGGACTTAATATAGACATTGGATTTATGACACAGTACAACCTGCCTGACATTTGACACTGATAAACTGCCTCAAGCTGACTCATTGCATTCATTCACACACTTCCCCCTTTCCCTCCCCGCCCACCCCTGCATCTCTACACATTGTCTTCTAAACTTCCACTCATTTGCATTTTCACAGACTTCTTGTTTACTTCAGCTTCTTTTCCACCTTGGAGAACACAGAACAACTGCAGAGTTTCCCAATGCCTGAAGAGCCTGAAAGCTTACAAAGAACATTTTCCAACTATTTAGTTGGTCTAATAAAAGATATCACATCTACTCAAAGATCCTTGTCTGCCACAATACATTGGACACAGAAAGAAGTAAGCAAACATATTCATGGTTGCAGCACAGATATTACTGGATTGAATACCTCAGATTCAACTGATACAAGGAAGCAGACACTGTGAACCAGAAGCAGGCATCACATCACCTTGGGGATGTGGTTTCTGTGATCACCACACTTGAGAGAAAGAAGGGAGGTGGTTGGGGACTCCCTCCTCAGATGGATGGAGGTACCTATGTGTTGTTTGGACCTGGAATCCCATGAGGTGTTCTGAATGCTTAGATCCTGAATTAAGAGTGTTATGGAGAGATTAGAAAAATTAATCAAATTACCATCTATCTGATTTACCAGATTTGGCTCCCTTAAAATGTTACCTATTCCCCAGGTTGAAGAAAGACCTATTAGATGAGTTTCATTGATTGCAGTTGAGAAGTTTCTAGATATCCAGGACATGGTCTTCTACAACAGGGGTCAGCAACATTTTCTGGCACTGGGCTAGATGACCTAGTACAGGTCTGAGGGGGGCTTGCATTAGGTCCCAGCTTCCTCTGCCTTTACTTCCTGCAGCCTTTACTGAAGCATGGCATAGGCTGTCTCCCATGGCTGAATGCTACCAAAGCCATAGCTCTGTGGGCTGGTTCCAAGGTCTCTGTAGGCTGGATCTGGCCTGTGGGTCATAGGTTGTCAACCCCTGTTCTACAAGATAACCATAGCAAAGCTGCAGCTGTACCAAGTGTACTGATAACCGGGGATGTCATGGGGACTATACTGAAAAATACATGGAACTAAATGAAAGCAGTGTCTTGTTTTATGCTAAGAATTTTCTGAACATTCCCATGCACAACAAAAAAATATCTAAAAAGATCAGAATTGCATAAGCCAAGTGTTCTGTAGACTGCAAAATCTTAAACAAGATTGTTCTCTTTGCTAATGCAGAATAACTTCCTCCAATATATTCTCTTCTTTGCTGCTTTATTCAGTCTACTTTTAAATGAATGAGGCCATAGGTTTGGGAGCTTTGTAGTCTATTTCCCATTGTAATAGATGTTACTATTAAGAAATTTTCTTTACATTCTACCTACATCATCCATGATGGTAGTCAAGGTTCGGTACATTTTACTGATGCATTTATGAACAGATGGACCCTGGAATTTCTATATAAGAATAAACAATGTGATATTTCAATTATTTTATCATAGGCACATTTACATGTGCAATTAATGTAACTGAATATACTAATCCCAACATCACCATCTATACCTGCAGTCATTTTCTGTGCTTCTGCATACAACTTGTATCTAAAGGGACTATCTGGCAGCACAGTAAATTAGTCTACTGAGCCCTAATTTCTGTGCACGTGTAGATGATGACACTTTACTCCGCAGCAAGTCTACTGCACAGTAAAGCACATGTAGACACATCCTGTTTTATACATTTGAGTTTATGGATTTGTTCTTGCAGAGCTCATCAAATAATTAAAGCTTTTTAAACCTTGTTAAAGTTTTATTTTTTTTTCAGACAGTCATTATTGGTCAATTTAAGAACATTAGAGTTTCTTTTTGTTTGTTATAATGTGCACATCATTCATGAAAACTTTTGGCTTCATAATCATCACCTGTAAGCTAAACCTGACCAAAAGTGTTAGGTATTCTCTTTTCTGTCACTGCAATGATTCCTAAGAATGTTACTCTATTTTGAGGATAGGAGGAAACTAACATTCAAATATGATATGAAAGAGCCATGAAGGCCATTGCACTGTCCTTTCTGTAAAATATATAATACAAGAAAAAACTGTGTGTTTCTGAGTCATATTTCCTGTCTAATGAGAATATACTACAGTTAAACATTTCTTATAGACAACTAAAGTTGTCTTTCTTGCCATAAAAGTGTATTCTTTTTAAAGCTGATACTTTCTAAATTATTTTGGAACAGGACACTCAACTAAGAAAGGCAAAAGGAAATTAAAGTAAAAAAATAGTGTGAATGCCCATCTTGCTGAATCAGAAGGAAGATAAATTGGATTTCAATCCACTAACAAACTGTTCTACTGTTTTCTACCTCTCTTGAGATGAAGCAGTTTACTGGGCAGCAGTTTGGTATCCTGAAGTCATATTCCCACATCTACTTCTGTTCTTCTGTAAACAGAACTCAAAATGTATAACTGCCAACTTAGAAGCAAGCCAGGCTAACCACTAGAAGTCAGGTTTTTTACTTTAAGTACTTTACTCTGCAAATATTCCCAGTGAAGGTGATGGGACTAGTTGAGGAAAAGCACATGGGTGAAATTTAATTCACAGAAAATTGGCAAAGAATATTAAAGAGGAACAATTTCCTGGTCAAAAGTCACATGGCTTTCCAGAAAATGTGAAGAGAATTCTTAATGAAAAATTCAGTAGATTGAATTGTTAGTTCCAGCTGACACCAGTTACATGATGTGTAGTGATGAAAATGACATAGTTCTCAATGGGCACACCTACACAAGATGCTACTGCAGACTGGCTACTGAGCATTTATTTAGTACTTGTACAATCAAGTATTAAATCAATGCACAGTAACTGGAGTTACTGAGCAGTAGTGCCAGCGAACGCCTTTTTACTTGCGTTACTGCATAGCAGCCTAATAATACTGTGCAATAACGTAATAGCACTGTTGGTGCTGTGACGTGCTGCTGCGCAGTTAGTGTCTCATGTAGACATGCCCAATATAAATATAATATATAAATATAATACTGGGACTAATGGGTACAAACTAACTTTTACTCTCAGTTACGCTGGCTGAAACTTGACTTAAATGGTTTAAAAGCACATGACTGAATTTGGGATTGGTCTAATGTAAAATATAATTTCCTGGAAGAAAAAAATCTTAAAATAAATTAGCTTCATTCAGAAAGGTTTAGATTCTTGGAAAGGGGATCCTTGGACTCAGATGGCTCTCAGAGCCACTCTAATTAAAATATCCCCCACCCACTTCCAGAGCATGTGTATAAACACCCAAAGACATTAAAAGTTTCAGCCTTCATTGCATCATGTCTTACTAGATTGTTCTCCCCATTCAATAAGGCAGTGGTTCTTAACCTTTTTTGTACCAGGACCCATATGTAAACACTGATAGCCAGTCCCAACCCAGTAAATAGTTTAAGTAGAAAACACACAAATATTATGGTCCAAAAATACTTATTACACACTATAAGTTAAAGCAACACAACAGTCTTAATTTTAAAGACAGAAATGTGAGAAGTGGGGTACCCCAGGGCTCGGTCCTCGGGCCTGCACTGTTTAACATCTTCATCAGCGACTTGGACCAAGGGGTGGAAAGCACGCTGTCCAAGTCTGCTGATGACACTAAGATGTGGGGCGAGGCGGACACGCTTGAAGGGAGAGAGAGAGGCTGCAACTAGATTTAGACAGACTACAAAAGTGGGCAGATGAGAACAGGATGGGGTTCAACGTAGATAAATGAAGGGTGCTGCACCTTGGGAGAAGAAATCCACAGCAAATGTACAGGCTGGGGAGTTCCCTTCTTGAAAGCGCAGAGGGAGAACGGGATCTTGGAGTCATTATTGACTCCAAGATGAACACGAGGGGCCAATGCCAGACCGCAGCCAGCAAGGCCAGCCATAACTTGTCATGCATCCAAAGATGCATCTCAAGCTGGTCCAGAGAGGTGATACTCCCCCTCTATGTGACTTTGGTCAGGCCGCAGTTGGAGTAGTGTGTCCAGTACTGGTCGCCACGCTTCAAAAGGGATATGGCCAGCCTGGAGAGGGTTCAGAGGAGGGCCACCAGCTTGGTGAGAGGGCAGCAGGACAGGCCCTATGAAGAGAGACTGAGGGACCTGAACCTGTTCAGCCTCAGTAAGAGGAGGCTGAGGGGGGGACCTGGTGGCTGCCTACAAACTCATCAAGGGAGATCAATTTTTTTTTTACAGTTAGGGTGGCCAAAATCTGGAACCAACTTCCCAGAGAAGTGGTCCTCGCCCCTACCTTGGGCAAATCAAGAGGAGGTTGGATGATCTCCTGTCTGGGGTCTTGTGAACCCAGCATTCATTCCTGCCTGTGGCAGAGGGTCAGGCTAGATGATCTCTTCAGGTCCTTCCTGACCCTAGCTACTATGAAACTATGAAATCACCATCAACAGGAAAGCATTAACAGCAATATCAACAGCAATATCAACATGTGGCCCTCCATTACTCCCAAGTGACATTCATCATTGTGCAATCTGCACAATGCAAATTGCTGGTGCCCCTGACTCACAGACCTCTGGCCCTACTGGTGCCCCTCAGTCCCAACCCACAGCCCCTCTACCCTCTCAACCTTGTTGGTGCCTCTCACTCCTAACCTGCTTTCAGGCCCCAACCCCTTAGTATGTGGGGCAAAGGGTGGGAGAATGGGGCAGAAGGAGGTTTGCAGTTACAGTGGGCATGGGGCTGCAGCCTGGTTAGACTGGCATGGGCAGGAACCATCCAAGTGGACAGGACCAGGAGTGGGACATGAAGACCCATTGCTGCTCTTGCCACTACTGCCAGGACCCCCATGCCAACCACGTTGCCAGCAGCATGTGGAGTAACTGATGGGGGGGTGCACTGCCCTCACCTCAACCTACCTCCAGCCACTTGTACGCTGGGCCACAACTCTACCCCACCACCATGGCCTGCCCATTGCCACTCCCCTCAGGTTGCTCGTGCTGCCTGCCACCTCACCTTCCCTCCAGGGTACAGCCATGGCCTGAGGGGTGTGGTGGAGGTGGGAGGAGGTATGGGCAGTGTGGTGACCCCCGCATCCATTACTCTTCATGCAGTCACACCACCCTGCTCTGCCCTCCTGCTCTGGGTCCTGCCCACTGGGCTGTGGTGGTGGCTTCTGCCTGTACCAGTCCAGATAGACTGCAGCGCCATGGTGCACCTACCCCCCCAAGTGTCACCTGTGCCCCCCGATGTGTCGTCTATGGCCCCCATACCATAGACTTACCTGTGGGGATTTGCAGAAGGTGCTCTTTATGATGCCTGGCTGCCATGTGCACACACATGAATGTGGCACCCATGCCTAATTGCCCTCCTCTCACTTCCCCCAGCCCCAAGCAGCCCCTTCAAGGAGAAACCTGGAGTTTCCCAGGTTTTTCTCCTTTAAAAGGAGAAAATTCTTGATTTTCCACATTTTTCCATGATTGCTCACAACCCTTTCATAATTACTGCGACCAACTGGTTGAGAAACACTGCACAAAGGGACCAAAATTTTCTGATCCACACATCAAAGAACTACTCAACACAGATCACAAAGACACTCTCATGGACCCAGAGGGACAGACTTCCATCTTCAGCTCCCTCTGTGCAAAAATGAAATTTCCGACCTATGGGGACTTTTTACCATCTTGTACCATCTACACTTTTCCCAGAGCCTGATGAAGGGACTTTGATTCCCGAAAGCTTGCAGAAAAGGACAATTTTCTTGCCATTTTCCAGTTGGTCTAATAAAAGGTATCATTTTGGAACCAAGAGTTCTAATTTTTTGTATGTCTTTTTGTCTCAGACCAACATGGCTACCAAGTACACCCCTTAATTCTAACAGACTTGTATAATGCTCTTTTGTTTCTTTTTATGTCTTTTGCTAGCTGCATCTCACTTCATGCCTTGGCCTTCCTGATTTTTCCCTTGTATGCCTGTGTGAAATGTTTATACTTACGTATCCCTAATAGTATGCCCAAGTTTTCAGTTTCTGTCAGATAGTTTTTTGAGTTTCAAATCGTTGGAAATTTCATTAAGTAGCCAGGTTGATTCCTGGGTGTACTTCCTATCCTTCATTCTCACAGGCGTAGCTTGCTCTTACACCTTTAATGTGGCCTCTTTCCATTTCTTCCTGTTTATTCCCCATGCTTTTCACATTGCAATCCTCTAGTAAAAATAATAAACTAATATTAAGATTTTCTAACTATTAAAAAGCTTGTTAAAGTGTGCATGCATAGGAAAATTAGAGAGATGTACATGTGTAGCTTCCAGCATAACTTTCCCCTTTCATCAGCTCTATTTGGTTCTTTATTCTTTGGAATTGTGTATGGTGGCCGTCTGATCTTAGCTCTATAGTAACCAATATTTTTTGTTGGACTTTTATTTTCATGCAAATTTTAATTCACAGTTTTCCAATAAAATTACTTCAGTTTAATGAAATTTCCTTCTATTGGATCTAAAACATTTAATGGGAAGAAAAGTCATATTAGAAAAAGAACAATTTAGCACTGCTATATCTCATGGTATGCCTCTACTATTTTTTAGCTTGCTGTTGTATATATTGGAAATATTTTGTCAATAAGATGGGTATGGTAGTGCCTTTTTAAAAACTAGATTCAGATTATTACAGTGGATCAGTTTTAACTGATTTTAATCAATGTCCCGGATTTTTCAATGAAAATTAAAAAAACAGAATTCTAAAAGAATAGTTTTGTTGTTCCCCCAGCCCTACCTACACTCTAGGAGAAACTCTAGTTTGCAGTACTTATATATTCCAGTTGGAGTTTTGCTCGGGGTCTCTGCCATTTTATATCAGCTAAGGATATGCCCTGTGGAGTTTATTGATGCTGGGACTTAGTACACCACAGAATATACATGAGAGAAGAGCAGGGTTTCTTCAGTCTTTTCATTCAAGGAACTACTAAAGAAAGGTAGTTAGCCATGTTGATCCAACAGAAGGCCAGGTGGATGACACCTTGAAGAGTCTGAGTTAGCCTCTAAGGCCAGGTACAGACATTACACATAAACTGGTCAGAAATTGATCTATACCTGTAACAGAACAGACCAGTCTAAAAATGGTAGAACCCAGTCTAAGATAGACCTGGTTTGATGTGCACTCAAATCTAATTGATTTAGGTTAGACCAGTGAGTCAAACTTCTGTACCAGATCTAAGATGCAACTCTGTCCAATTCATTCTATGAACTCTAAGCCTACAACACCCTCTCTTAAACAAACCTTCCCTCCCAAATTCCATTGCTTGATTGTCAAAATAATTGATTCCCTGAATACTAAGAGAATTTTGCAGAACAGTTTGAGAATCATTGTGATAGATGCTATTAAAAAAAGAAATGAAAATTTTTATGTTTTCTGTATATTTCAATATGACCTACTTTAGAAAATGTAGATATTACAGCTTTGATGGAAATATGGATATCCAGGATGTTTAATATCCCTTCCTGGTGACAATTTTGTTATGTCAATAAGAGAAATAGCTAATTTCCTTACCTTTTTCTTCATCTTTACATTTTTGAAAATTGCATGAACACGCCACGTTTTTGCAAACATTGCTCCAAATGCAGTTGTGTAGCCTACTGTGAGAATCCATGTTCGGACCTAAAATAAAAGAAAAAATAAAACCATTTACATTCAGATAATCTGAATGTGTTAATTTGTCTAAACAGTTTGAGTATCTATTGTTTCTGGAAGTTGTCATAAAAGGTAAAACAACTTCACAATATTCTCTGAAAATTGCAAAGCTATCTCTGCTCTACAGTCACAGATGGAACGTTTTCATTCTTGTGATTTTTGTGAAAAAATTATTGAAATATTTTTAATTTTCAAAATGTGTAATTTCTCTGCATTTCTCTACTATTTTTCCCTGCTAAGTGCAGTAAGATCAATGCTGAATTGAAACTACTGGAATGAATAATGAAGCCACACCTCCCATTTCTGTTTACTTCTATTTTAATAATAATTATGCTAAGTATTTGCTTTTTTCACTCTAACTTTTTAATTTCTCCAGTTTTAGAAAAAGTGGCAAATGGAATAATGTTACTGTAACTTTGCCAGTTTGTCCATGGGAGAAACAGACAACTGGGCCATCAAAGGCTGTATGTTTAGTAGAGCTAAGGAGTGAGTCAAAAGTACAATATGTTAGCACGATGACAGAGGGCATGCCTACACATTCATTAATGCACAGTGCCCACTGTGCATTAAAATTTAATACTTGCAAAAGAAAGTACTAAATAAATGTGCAGTAATTGCATGTTTTTTCATGATGGTTAATGTGCAGTAGACTAATACTATTGCACATTAGTGTAATAGCATGGTTTTTGCCGTGATGTTGCAAAGTGCAGTCCGTCAGTATACTGCGCATTAAGCATCTCATGTAGATACACACAGACATGGCAAAACTAATGTCAAAAGAATCTACAGATAATTAATGTGTGCTTACATAGTGAGGGAGAGAGCTAGTAGAGGGATGCAAAGAGACATACGTTTACAGTGGCAAGCTAGGAAGAGAATCCTAACAGCCATATTTTGAACGTCCTTGAGAAAGACAATGTGGATGGTTTCAAGACCTGATAGAATGCAATTACAGTTGCTGAAGTCTGAAACAATGACAATCTGAAAAAAAGCCCGGGCATTACAGAAAACAGAAAAGGTAGAAGCTTAATGAGATTGTGTAGGTAGCAGTGGGAAGGCAAGGTCTGAGAGACAGAGAGAGAGCTGTATAAAAAAAACCCAAAACAGAATGTGGCTCTAAGTGACAAGGAAGATGGTGGTCTTAAAAGGCTGATGGAAATTTGAGGGAAGAGGAATGCCTTGGGGCAAGTCTAAAAACCCAGGTTATGGGTAAGGCTGTAGAACATTAATATGTTTGGCAACAAAGCGGGAGAGGGAATGAGACAGTATTTTGGAGGGTCATGTGGGTTTAAGGACAGATCTTGTGATGATCTGTCCCTCAGAAACTTTGCAGATGACACCAATCTGGGAAGAATAGTAGATATGCTGGAGAGTAGGATTCAGAGAGACCTCAACAAATTGGAGGACTGGATCAAAAGAAATCGCATGAGGTTCAATAAGGACAAGTGCAAAGTTCTGCTGTGGGACAATTAGGGACGGAAGTTACAGATAAACTGGTTTAAGTGATTAGAAACTGGTTTAAAACCTGTAACAGAACAGAAGTTCAGTGCACATAAACCGGTTTCAAAATGGTCAAAACTGGTTTTGAATGTAGTATCAGACTTACCTAATTTTGGTCAAACTAATTTATGGAACTTTTGTCCCAGACCCCTTCCTGGTTCAAGTTAAATCACAGTCCCCCAGCATCCCAGAATGCTTTGTAGCCCTGAACTTGAGCAGAGCAGGGTTGCTCCCCCTCACCCCCATCCCTAGCTGGAGCAGTAGTGGCTGGCTGACAAGGGGGTGGGGGTGGGAAACCTGGCTGGCACAACCTGATCTGCCTGGTTGGGGTGTAGCAGCCCCTGCCAGACTTTTCTCCACTGGAGTAGAGGGGGTGAGGGGCATGGCCCAGTGAGATCAGGGGTTGGGAGGGGGTCTGAACTCCCCTGTATCCCCTCTCTCCCACAGGCACAGAGACCCCAGGCAGGGTCTACCTGGCTTTCCACCTCACTGGCTGCTCACATGGTGGGGAGTGTGACCAGTGCTGCCCAGGGAAGAGTTTCAGGCTGCTGCCTAGACTGGCTCTGGCCATGCCACCTGCTGCATGAGTGGCCAGCAGCAGGGAAAGCCAGGCAGACTCCTGGTGGGGTCCCTGTGCCTGTGGGAGAGAGGGGAGTTAATCCCTCTTCCTCCCCTCCACCTTCACCTGAGGTGCTGTCCTGGCCAGTGTCTGGCCATGGCCATGCCCACCCCCCCCCACAAGTCAGCTTCCTTCCAGCCTTGTGGCTGCTGCTGAAGAGAAGGAAGGGCTTGCTTTAGTGTCCCCAGCTTCTAGCCTGAGCCACTGCAGGCATGTGGGTGCATTTCCAGAATAAAAAATGAATGGCTATTCATTTGCAAATTGGTCCAATCTATGCAGGTCAGACTAACCTGAAAAGATTGAATTAATTCAGGCATGGGCTTTTTGAATGTCTGTACTTAGTCATTAGGCTCAATAAGGACAAGTGCAAAGTCCTGCACTTAGGATGGGACAATCCCAAGCACCAGGGCAGACTGGGGACTGACTGGCTAAGAAGCAGCTCTGCAGAAAAGGTCCTGGAGGTTACAGTGGACAATAAGCTGAATACAAGCCAACAGTATGCCTTTGTTGCAAAGAAGGCTTGTGGCATACTGGGTGGCAGTAGTAGGAGTGTTGCCAGGAGATCAAGGAAAGTGATTCTTCCCCTCTATTCAGCACTGGTGAGGCCACATCTGGAGTCCTGTGTCCAGTTTTGGGCCCTTCTCTCCAGAAAGGATGTGGAGAAATTAGAGAGAGTCCAGAGCAGGGCAGCAAAATGTGTTTGAGATCTGGGGCACATGACTTCTTAGGAAAGGCTGAGGGAACTGGGCTTATCAAGTCTGGAGAAGATAAGACTGAGGAAGGAATTTAATAGCAGCCTTCAATTACCTGAAGGGTGGTTCCAAAGAAGATGGAGCTAGACTGTTCTTATGGGTGGCAGATAACAGAACAAGAAGCAATGGTCTCAAGTTGCAGTAAGGGAAATTTAGATATTAGGAAAAACTTCTTCAGGAGGAGGGTAGTAATGTACTAGAATAGGTTACCCAGAGAGGTTGTGGAATCTTCATCCTTAGAGGTTTTTAAGGTACAGCTAGACAAAGCCTTGGCCGGGATGATCTAGTTGGGGACAGTTCTGCTTCAAGCAGAGGGTTGGACTAGATGACCTCCTGAGGTCTCTTCCAGCCCTAATATTCTATGATCCTATGATGGAGACTACTAGAGCATAATTGGATAGAGGAAGAGTGAAGTTGACAAGAAGATAAAGGAGGCTCAGGACTGTAAACAAGTGGCACCTGCCTTTGAATTATTTATAAGCATCTTGCAGGTTTGTAAGATGGATATATATCCAAGGACATGCTATACAGGGAACTACTAGAGGGAATAAGAACAACAGGACACCCCAAGCTTTGCTATAAAGACACATGCAAGCGAGATATGAAGGCATTTGGAATTGATCCTGGCCAATGGGAAACCTTGGCAAGTGGTTAAAACAAGTGATGTCATCATCTCCACCAGGGCATTAAAATCCATGAGGAATTGACTCAAAGAGCTTGAAGAGAAAAGAGTCCATAGGAAGCAAGTAGCTTCATAACCACCCAACTGTGACATATATTTGCAACCACTGCCACAGATCATGTAAATCTCAGATTGAACTATTCAGTCACATGAGACACTGCAAACTATCTATACCATAAGCCGCAATATCCACTGTCTCTCTCAGACAGAAGGATGCCATTGTTGTTGTTGTTGTTGTTACAGGTTTGCACTTACATGGCAGACAGATAAACATTAGGACATCATAAAATTCAAAGGCAAATGAAGGCCTCTCAGTATTTGCTTCTTGGTCATTTTAATTTCTTTCCATTCCTATGTCCAAATTAAGGACATCCCTTCCACAACTGGGAAGAAAGGATGTGATTGTTAATTTGAACATATATTTAGGTAGATAAAATTATCTAAGAAACCTGGGTACTTCCTGTAAGGTTAGCCGCATATGACCAAAAACATAATTAAAGAGATTAGGTGAATGTATCGAGGGTAGAAATAACTAGAGAAAGGTTTTTAGGATGGCAAGATATAATTTTAGACTAAAAAAAAAGTGAATACTTTAATTGTTTATAAGTCAGTATACATCACGGGTAGTAACTTTGCAATGAGCTTCAAAAGGTAGAGGAAAAATAGGCCATTTCTGAGCACTTTTGAAAAACTGCTTTATACCATTATTTTCATGTCAAGTAATGTGGATTATTTTTAACTTTACCTCCAATAAACTTTCCCCCCAAATTATATGAAAACTGCATTTAGTGTTATATTTTTTTTGGTTTTAATAAATATTCAGTCATCTTGTGTACTGTTCAGTGAGTTTTTGGCAAAGACATGATGCATTCCTCTTTCTAATACGGCTCTGTTTTGTCCTCACTGAAACAGCAGTTGCCTGTTGGGGATACTAATAAATTCAATTATGCTCATATCATAGTTTTAACTGGATATTCAGATAAATGTTATTTTTATCACGTTCAGTTAAAAAAGGCTTAAGTACTTGCGATTTGGATTTTGCAGATTATAACAACACAAAGTATTGGCTGTAATGGAAAACATGCTGCTTAAAATATTAGGATATTTTCATATAATAAGATCTGTTTAGCCAAACATAGACAGATGATTTAAAAATGGAAATGGGCTTTAATTAAGAAGAAACAACTGCATTTTTCTAACGTCCTCCATGAAGACATCCAGCAAAATCAAGTATATACTTTTACACTGAAAGTCAATGAATTACAGCTCTGTTGCAATCACTTAATCTATCAACTGAATTTTAAAAAAGTTATTTTCATAGTTTACAGGAGATATAGGCCCAAAGGCAACCCTTAAATGTATTTGGGCTTTTAGCTCCCATTTGTCTGTACTGAAGCTGATAAGAAAGAATGCTTATTGAAGTAGTGACTTCACCTAACTCTTCCACATTTCAGATGAGATCCCTAAAACTAAGGCTATTGTCAGCCATTTTATGTCTCCGGTGTCTAAAATGTAGGGAGGGATAGATCAGGTTGCCAGTGCATGCTTTGCACTCTCTGCTCTGCTATGCAACCCACTGCTAATAAGCACTCTCCTTTGCGCTTTGTCTCCACTCTCCTGCAGTGACCCTACGATCTCCTGCTGCTGAAACCGTAAGACAGGAGGCCCCCCCATTCTGACCATTTCTGTGTGTCTCTTGGTTCTGGTGTGGGCCACACAGAAGGGCAGTCATTGACAGCCTGCTCCACTCTCCCAATGTCGCGGGGGATGGGAGGGAGAAATGGAGGGAGAACAGAGCAATGTGGCATGCTATGGAGGACTGAGCCATCCCCTGTCCTGCTTTGTAGAGTGTGAACATGGAATAGGAACCTTTTCATTTTGAAGCTCTTTTAAATAGTAGGTGTTTCCTACAGTATTATTCTGGGAGAGCCTCCACCATTTCTGGAGCTCTTCAGAGGGTGTGTACATCTGTCTGATCATCTTTTGAAGTGCTTCAAAGGCATTTCAAATGTTATGTCTGTTCACACCCTGTGAGATTCCTCTTAAGCTAAAATAGATGTTCCTGAATGAAATGAATCAGCTGTGCTGCAGTGTGTTGCAATATAGCTGATCTACCTCATTGGGTGAAACACATGTTGCCCCTTGTCCTGCCCTTGATGGTGAAGGACAGAGGACTATGTGAATTCCCCACTTTCCCCATGCAGCCAGACCTGGGGCACAGGTCTGACTGACTGGGGAAAGTGAAGAGGCACTCTGAAATCACTGATGGTGCCTCTGTCAGTAGGGAA
>NW_005841996.1:1776828-1789006 GCF_000455745.1 Alligator sinensis
TGCTTGCCCCCAGAGCACCAACCTGGGCTGGCAAGAGAGTGCAAGCAGTTCAGGCTGCTTATACTCTCCCACCACAGAGGTGATAGACATCCACTGCAATAAAGCAGCAAAGTCTATTACCATCTTCTGTTGCACCACTGACTTTGCTTTCATGTGGCACAACAAAGGGTAGTGATGGCTATTTGCTCAGCATTTGTGCTCTCATAAAGAATTTATGGTAGCACAAATAAGACATCAGGTAACATCCGTTTCCACCCTTAAAGTGGTGGTACTAGTATGGTAGGTACTAGTATGGTTGTTATGCACTTTCCTGGCAGATAAGATCAGAGGGTGTGTTCCTATGAGTTCCCCCAGGAACAAACACCACAATATATGCCACTGCTGCTTGTCACTGAGAAATGCTTGTGCACGCACGCTTTGGAGTGAGGCACTTTGCCTCTGGTGGGGTAGTGAAGGCTGGGGCCTGTACCTGGGTGGGCCACAGCAGCATTACCAGGAGTCCTGATGGCCTCTGGGGGCTGCAGCCACGGCAATCCAGCAGCACAAAGCCTGGCCAACAGCCAGAGTGTGGATGTGGCCAGCCAGGCTCTGGTTTCCACCGGTGCAAGCTGCCACCACATGCACCACCCTGCTTTTTTTGACACTGGGATCAAACACCCCCACCTCCTTCCCCCTGCAAATTAGCAGTGTGGGGAACTCCTGCATGTGCAGTGTGTGCAGTGCCACAGTCGAGTGTGTGGCACCACATACCTTATGTCCACATTTGTCTGGACACGCCCAATGAGTTAAAATTTCTGTTCAAATCAGGAGAAAATGGGATTTGAAAACTGATTTCTAGGGATGGATCTAGGAGTATGTGTTTGCACCCCTCTTCAATTATTCCTCCTCTCCAACCATTGATGGGAGCTGAGGGCCCAATTTAACCTGCCTGGCCCCAATTTCAGAGAATACAGTATCTGCAAAAGTTCTTGGTTGCTTATGTTATTAAATGAGATATTCAGGATAACTGAATAAGACTCAAGAGGTTTCTGTTTTCTGTCACCCAACAACAACTTAAGTGTCATAAAAATAGTCTCTGAAATGCAGCATTTCAGGTGCCACACTGTTACCCTGCCCTGCCTTCTGCCTGACTTTAGACTAGCTCAGCTAACTAACTTCCTCTTCCCCCAAGATGTTGAAATGGCTGAGGGAAAACGTCTGAAAGGAAGATTCATGTCTGCAGGCCTTTTGCCCTTTGGGTCTATTGAAAATCCCACCTGCAGTGACTGAAGTTGAAGGAAATGATATAGAAAATATAAAACACTTGAAGAAATTTGAAAGGCCAAGGCAATATCTGAAAAGCATAACAGAAAAAAGAAAAAGGAAAAACATCAAATACAATAAAAGTGACAGAATGTTGTGGTCTTCTGTCCCAATTATTTTGAGCGTGGCACAGATTGTTGAGGAGGTTGTGCTGATTGAAAAAAATGTAACCTTGGCAAACATGATGCTGATGTTTTATTTTTTTGTTGGGCTCACTTCCTCAAATTCTAAGAGTCTATAAAGATTCCTTTGTGCCAGAGCACATGGTAACAACAACACAAAGAGAAACCTGTAAATTATGTATTAGATATTATCATGTAAAATAGAACACTCATTCAATTTCCTTTGACTGTGGTATTCAATTTGAATAACCCCCCGCCCTGCCTAATAAGAAGCCAAGTGGTTATCTACCAGCCTTTGCAACTGTTGAGCTGATTCTATCTAATGCAGAGCCAGATTGTCAAAATTATCAACACGCATAATTGACAACAATAATATTTTCTAAGTGCCATGCACTTGAAAATATGACCTTGTTTTAAGGTACATTTTAAGATAGCTCCATCTATATTGCATACCACTATCTATGTTATCTATGGGCCCCTCTAGAGGGATGCAGGTAAAAACACCATGAGATCTTATGTATGATCCTCACAATCACACTTCTTGCCATGCCACAGGTGCATGGCAGGAGGCACAACTGTGGGATTGCAAATCAGATCCTATCATGCCTTACTGCTGGTGCCTGGGATCACAATCCTGGGCTCTCCCTACACCAGCAAGTAGCAAGCTTCCACAGCTGGGAGCCCCCTCAGCTGATGGGGCTGCCAGCCAGGGGGCTGCACCATATGTTCCCATGATGGGAAGCCTCACCAGCTGACATGGGCTCCCAGCCATGGGGGCACTCCAGACATTCCTGTGGCTGGGAGCCCTGTCATCTGATGGGGTTCCCATCTGCAGGGGCAAATGCTCCTGTGGCTAGGGTCTGTGTTAGCTGCAAGCTCCCAGGCCCTGGGGTGCACAGGGGCCCATGTCAGCTAATGGGGCTTCCAGCCACAGGGGCCCCTGGCAACACCTTCAATTAATGGCATGTTAGGAAAGAGCCACAAAGTCACTGCCCATATATTGTGGAATAACTTTGTGGCTCATTTCTCCTTTTATCACACCATTAACTGATTGAACATCTGGCTAGATGACAACTTAAGATGTGATTAACTGCTTATTCACGCCTCCTAAATGAAGAGTCACATTCTTTCAATAGATCTTTCAATTTGCTTTCTCTCTTTCTCTCTCTTTTTCACGTGTGTGTGTGTGTGTGTGTGTGTGTGTGTGTGTGCGCGCGCGCGCACGCGTACGTGCATGCGCGCACACACACACACACACGACCTTGGTGAGAGTACTGTCCTGGAGTATTGTACAGACATATGGCCTGGAGTACTGCATCCAGTTCTTCACCTCCTTCTTGAAGTACAGTGCCCAGAAGCTTGAGAGAGTCCAGAGGAGGGTCACATGCATGATTAGAGGCCTGGAGACCAAGACATATGAGGAGAGGCTGAGGGACTTGGGACTGTTCAGCCTGGAGAAGAGAAGACTCAGGGGGGGACTTGGTTGCAGCCTGTAAGTATATCAAGGGCGTACATCAGGGTTTGGGGGAGCATCTATTCATCAAGGCCTCCCAGGGGAGGACATAAAATAATGAGCACAAGCTGATTGAAGATTACTTCAGGCTAGACATAAGGAAAAACTTATTTATAAGCCGAGTGCTGAGGGTTTGGAACAGGCTCCTCCCGGAAGTGATAGTCATTCACCCTAGCAATCTTCAAAAAACATCTTGACGCTCATCTTGCTAGGATCATTTGATCCCAGCAGTCTTTTCTGCCCTCATGCAGGAGGGATGGACCTGATGAACTGTAAGGTTCCTTCCAGGCCCTAACAACTACAAAACTATACACTCATACCCATGAGTTAATTTTGCTGCTATAGTCTAGAAAAAAAAATGTATTTTTAAATCACTGATGATTGGCCAGTGGCAGGAAATGACTGTAGCGTCACATAAGTTGTCCCTGGGGAACATGAAATGAAAGAACAGAGTCTCTAAAAAGCAATTTGGCCCAAGCCTGTTAGGGGATGCAGACAAATGAGCACAACCTAAGTGTTCATTCCGTCAAATACTACTAAAAAAGCTACAGGAATCAGAGATGATGATGAATTTTGGTCACATATAGAAGACCTCAATAGCCAATAAAACTACTTATGGCAAAAACTGGTTGACAGAAAACTGTGATATCCTCTGGAGTCCCAGCATATCAGTACAACCTTGCAAGTAACTTTGACCAACAAGGACAGGAGAAAGCAGGGAAGAGTTTAATAAAAATGTAACACCAAGACATATAGCCAAACACTTTTTTCTTCTATCTGCCACCTTTGCAGAACTCTGATGATACAAAAGGAACAGAAAGCCAACATGCCCGACCAGAAGGGAATCTTTTTAGTATGGCAGAGTCCCCAGCTCAATCTAGCTTAGCCAGCTCCTTTGCTGCAATCCTCCCACATGAGCTACAAGGGAAGAATGCACACTGGTGTAGAAGGTTGTGGATATGGTACTACTGCATTTTGGCTACTCTTAGTCGGCATACTAACCATCAAGGGGAAGGGGATAAAAAGAAAGCAGTTCCACATTAGAGAACCCTCAAGAATGGCCCAAACCAGTGGTGCTCTACCTCTAGGCTGCAAACCAAATCCAGCCCATGGAGTTTTGTCACCTGCCCTGCAGAGCTCCCCATTGGTCCGGAAATTTGGCAGCAGGGATGGTGGCAGTATTAATTGCTGTTCCCCTGCTGCTGCCGAATTTCTAGACCTGTAGGGGGCCCTGTAGACTGGAAATGTGGCCCTGAATGCTAGACTGGACTGGTGCACAGTAAGGCTGGAAGGCAAGGGTGGTCCATGGCCAGAACTGGGTGCATGGCATCAGGTAATCCACAGGACTTGGATCTTATAGAGTTGGATCCAGTGCATGGGGTCAAGCTGGCACATGGCCAAGTCAAATGTGTGGGGTTGGGTGGCATGCAAAGTTAGGCTGATACACAGGATCACACCTATTGGCCAAGTCCAAGGGAGATCTGGCCTACAGACTGACCTGTGCCACTTGTCCAGCCCACACGCTGGAGGGTTTGGCACCATTGATCCAAACCACCATAATTAGCTCGGTTACAGATCATGCTTTATTCAGCCATATCTGGAATACATTAATGGTAACTCATTGGATCATAGAAAAGTAGCACTGAAAGAGCCCATATGAGGTGATTTAGTCGAGGCCTTTCCTCAAGGCAAGATCATCCCTGACTAAACCATCCTAGCCCAGTGTCTGTCCAATCAACTCTTGAAAATGTTTAGGGAGGGAGATACTACAGCCTCTCTACACAGACTGTAACAATGCTTGACAACTAAGGCTGTGTGAAGTTTCAGTCACTGATTCAATTTGGCGGAGATTCAGTGGCCAAATCTCTGAATCTGAATTGAATCAGGAGACCCTTTAATCTTTCTGAATGAAATCGGAACCCTCTGAATTGATTTGGAGATATTTGATGATTCAGACATAGACACCACTATAAATGTTTTTTCTGCATACCTCAAGGTTCCAGGTGGCTCGTGAATGCTGAGGTGGACGGAGCATCCCACGGAAGCACGGGGGGCATCTCTCGGGCACTTGTTAGTGGACCCAGAAGTGGCCTGGAAGTACTTCTGGTCCACTTCTGGGTCTGCCACCAAGCACACAGGGGGCCCCCTTTGCTCTGCACTCCTGTGGAATGCTCCATCCGCTCCACCATCACAGCATTCACGAGCCATGCTTGGTACCTCGAGGTATGTAGAAAACACATTTAAAGCTGTGTCTATGGCCAAATCACTGATTCTCTGAATCAGCATCAAATCTTCAGATTCGGATTTGGCTGAATCGAAGCGGGACAGTGATCCGAATCAACAAATCAAATCACTGTCCCCCGATTTGGGCCGAATCTGAATTGAATACAGCCCATTTTGCACACCCCTATAGTCAGAAAGTTCTTCCTAATCTCCAAACTAAATTTCTTCTGCAGTAGCTTAAGGCTCATAGTCCTGTCCCTTCCAGCTACCGAGAATAGTCTATCGCCATCCTCACTATAAGCACTCTTAAGGTATCTGAAGACTGTTATCAAATCCCCCCTCAGTCTTCTCTTCTCCAGACTATAGCACTCTAGTTCTTATAGCCTTTCCTCAAAGGCATGCATAAGACAAGCCTCTAATCATTTTTGTGTTTCTATACTGTAGTTTGAGAGGATCAAAAGACAAACATCTGCTCATTTTAAATTACCATGCCTTGGGTACATTAAGTTTCTCATACCACAATGAGCCCAGTACCTAGCCCATAGGGAATTACTACACTTCATTCATTGTAAATTAGGTTGGAATGCTCCAGTGGAAAGTGTCAGGGAACTCCAAACATTATTATTATATTTAGTATTCTATCTATTTCAACTATTTCTCATGTGCTCATTAGCTTGGTATCTAGCTTTGGGTTCTTTTGCTCTCTAATCTCTATCTCTAATTTAATGTATTTTCAATTATTTTTCTACTAGCTCGCATTCTTCCAATTGGCATAACAGCTTATAGCATCACTTTATGGCTGACTCCTTTCTGTACTCAGATGTTCTGGTGATTGTAAGATTAAAAACAAAGCAGCAGTTATCTCCTGTGCATTATTTCTCTTTCTTCTCTTGAACACTTCTAGAAATGGGAGTTTCACCAGATCTGGGATCAGGAAGGAATCCTCTCTTAGGTCAGATTGGCAAGGACATGTGAGGTTTTTGCTCTCCTCTACAGTATGATGTGTGGTCCTTTCCTGAAATTCATCTAAGCATATTTTAATCTAGCAAACTCTCTGTCACTGAGGGGCCAAAGTATTGGCACAGTGCCCTTAATCTCCCTGTTCTTACTTTTGACACTTAGTGTTTTTTAGTAGGGAACTTTCTGTCTATGCTGAGCAAGAGGGCCCAGAGCAGATAGTCTTGTGTACTCTTTTGGACAAATGCTGCCCATCAAATGCAACATCTACTATTTCCATTAGCATACACTGTTTTCCCATTTTTCCTAAGAAAAAAGCTGCAGGCTTGGCTCTGTACACACTGTTTTCAGTCACATCTTTTTTTATTTATAAAGAGTTATTTGCTTATTTAGAAGGGAGCTCCCATATTACTTTGTAACCAGTATTTATGTAGTTTTAGAGACAGTTCAGCAACTTCCATAAATAACAACTCATGACTTTACTGAATCTCTCTAAGTCAGACCACCCCCAGCAATCTTGTTTCCTTAAGAAAACTGAAAAAGTTTAAATGCCTGTGTTCTTTTCTTTCTTCCTCAAAGATTTCCCATATGATGTCTCACTTTCTTTTATGATAGCAGAAAAAAGTGGAATTCTCATAGAGATAGCACCTTTGCTAACAGTGTAAGTATTTACACAGGATATGATCCTGTTGTGTCAAAGAATGACACACGCATGGCAGGATCCAAATAATACTGCTGACTATGTGCAGGGTACATGGACAATACACTGCTGCTTCAGAAACATGGAAGACAGCAAGAGCTACTAAAGGGTTCACAAATAAGGTCATGATGAAAACCCCCCAAAAATAATTGGAACAAAAAATTTTGGGTTGTTGCTCAGACTCATGCAATCTCCTTCATTAGGCTGTCTATAGTGGCAGGGTCAACTAAACAAGAGTTTCCAAAGCAGTTATTTAGAAAAGTTGTAGAATCTCCCTCCCCAGAAATGTTCAATGCTGATTAGTCAGACACTTGGTTGGGATGGTTTAGTCAGGGATGATCCTATCTTGAGCAGGGGGCTGGACCAGATGACCTCATGAGGTCTCTTCCAGTGCTACTTTCCTATGATCCTATGAACTACCATTAATACATTCCAGATATAGCTAAATAAAGCAGAATCTGTTTTACATATACACATACACACCAAAACATTTGGTTCAGACTGAAATATATATAAATGCACACACACACACAATATGTGTATATATATGTGTGTGTGTGTGTGTGTGTGTGTGTGTGTGTGTGTGTGTGTGTGTACACACACACTGTATTTACTTAAATAGGGATTTTCTCCCAAACAAAACGGGGGGAAAAAACTCTTATTTACATTCACATGCAAGGAAACCTCATTAAATTCACTGCCTATCTTTGAACTGCTGGTAAAAGCAGCATGTGCTCAGTAATGAAACTATGAAGCTGATTAAATGCAGCCAACACAGACCATGATGATAAAGAACATGGCCCATGTGGGGCAAACATGCTGATGGGGACCTGTGGGTTAGTATAACCTATCTGAATGAGATATACGATAGTGCCCACTGAGCACAGGCCTCCTCAGTGCCGACTCTTTTTCAAGTCATGGTGAACCACTACACTGAATACATGTCAACTTCCTCTTCACTCTCACAACTGAGCTCTACCTTTCTTTTCCATTTCCAAGTATTCCTGTTCACCAGCCTTAAATATCTGGAAAACATCAACAAACAGGGTCCCAAACAGATCATCCAGAATCCCTCTGTCATCCCCTCTCTCAACCTGGTATATATGATTAGTGTGGCCTCGCTCTCCATGAGGTGAAGCTGGACCAGTTTGCCCTAGGTCTCATCTGCATATAAATTTTTGGAGGATCCGAAGACTTGTGACAAGAACACCCAGTTCCAGTCATGAGTTGGGGGGGAGGCTAATTAGCACATGGATCCTTTGGGGCAGGGGGGTGGGAAGAGTATCTGCAGTAGACACATATACTGAGCAGTGCTGAGCTGTGAGGCCCTCATGGTTTGAAATCCTGTTGACTCTGTTGGGGCCCAGCCCAATAAACTCTATGGTAAATTATGAGCCTTTTGGACTAAGTCTTGCATAGTTTGTACTGTATATAAGCAGGTACAAAAGTGCTACTTAAAAGCATGTTTATGGATTACCTGTGCTAAAACTTGCAGAAGTTCCAAAAAAAGGTAAAATGCATCTATTCTGGATGAACTAAGTCTATGGGTGCAAATTGCTACAGCTATGTTTATTTCAAGGTCAGTTTTTTCAAATTTGTTCCTCATTTCCATGTGCTCAGGGACTGCAGGGTTTGCAGTAATTAGGTGGGGAAGGGGCTGGAGGGGGAAGAAGTTGGGGGGGCAGGAAGGACAGAGAGCAAAGGGACTTCCTGATTCCCATATTTATCTTCCTTGCTGTAGCAGTGGGAAGTTGACAAATTCAAGATATAACACCAATAATTAGATTCTATACCTGGAAAATTATATCAAATTTATAAATTTCCCAAATATAGAATATAATTATGGGGGGGGGGGAGGTAAACTTATAACAGGGTCATATTATATTTGAGTAAATATGGGGTGTGTATGTGTGTGTGTGTGCAACCTTGGAGTGTGGGACGGTGAGTTTGGCCAGCAACAAAGACTGGAGAAATAAAAAAGATGTACTTGTGGACAGATCAAATACAGCAGTGTCAGTGCTTTTGTGTTGATATAAGAACTCAGCTTTGACAGAAATGCTAATCTGATCTATATATTTTGCTGAGAGAGTTAAGAATAAGAAGAAATGAAGTTAGAGGTAAATATGGACTATATGCAGTGTTCAAAACTTATTTCAGGGAATTCCTTTTATTTATTTATTAGATTTATATACTATCCATCCAAGAAAGCTTATATACAGGCTGGTTTTATTTTTTCCCCTTTTGATTGTTCAGTTAGATAATGTATTTATACTATTTAAATATTTTATTCAGATTTCTCTACAAAACCTTTTCAATATGATAAATGTGCTTTTTGTTTGTCACTTTGCCTCAAAAAAGGAAAAATGTCTTTAATTAAGATAGTATAATAGACACAGTAATATCTTTGCAAATATGGTTATAAAGCAGTAATTCAGATCTTCTCATGATCCTCTCTAGCACTGTTGCAATTTATCTCTTGCTGTGCTTAGAATAATATGAGGTCTGAAAATTAATTTCAAAAGCAAATTTAAAGCAACTAAACAGAGGTGAGACTTCTGAAATATTTTAGTGTGGAGGCCTGTCACAATTCCATTGTGGAGGTGCCACTCCAAAAATGAAGGCTGAGTTCCAGTTTGCCCTGTCTATTTTTCAAACAAAACAGAGGTTGTCTACTCTATGAATAGAAAATATGTTTTGAATATTTACCAATAAAATTCATTTATTAGTTTAGAAGTTGCAATTCATTATAATATGGTTGTTTAAAGAATGTGCATGTCACATAGTAAAACAAATACTATGCATTTATTCATATTAATAGATGTAAAGGCTAGAATAGAATTTATGACTAGTTAACCTGACATACTATATAAACAGACCACAGAATTTGACACAGTGCAGGCATCAGTTTTATAAACTAAGCCCACAACCTTATCTCTGTTGTGTGTGGGGGAAATAGGAAAAAATAGATGTGTCAAAATCATTTTAATATAATCTATGACCTTGGGCAGTAAAAGATCTTATTTATAAACATGCGATTATTGCATAGTGTAACTGTTACTAGAAGGGACAGAAAAGATGGAGGTTAGACATTTAATTTTGTGAAGGACTTGGAAATTCAGAAATTTAGTTTTTTTTTAAGTTAAAATTAAACTCCCCAAATGCTGAAATATCCTAAAGGAAAAATAACTGCAAAACAACCAGCTTTGATTAATACATTTTAAAAGTATATATTCTAATATTCTGGAGTGTGAAAAAATCTATTTGAAATGAAAAAAACATTTCAGAAGAAAAAATTAAATCTTTTATTCTGAAAATGTTGAATTTGAACTTTTTGACCATGTTCGAACTTTCTCTGGCCCTCCAAAACAAAATCTCAGCAAAATCAACTTTTCCAAAGCTTTTTAATTTTTATATGAAGCTGTGTTTTCTGATGCAAAATGGTTCTATCAATGTTTTTTTTTTTTCTGACCAGCCCTAATTATCTATATATTATTGAAGATGTTTCGATGTCCTTTAAATGCATCTTAGGCTTCATCCAGATGAGTGCAGTTGTTTTTGGTAGCAGTGGCATACCTGGTACTTGTGGCCAGGGTCACCACTACTTGTGTCCAGAGAATACCTGTGCCATGCATGCTCTGGTGTGCAGCACGTTACCCCAGGTGGGGAAGGGAAAGCTGGGGCCTGCCACTGTGCGGGCCCCAGCAGCCTTACCTGAGGTCCTGGGGGCCTCAGGGAGCTGCAGCCATGGCACTTCTGCAGTTGGGATCCTGGCGGGTAGCCAAAGTGTGGCTCTGGCCGGCCAGGCTCTTGTTTTGGGCAGCACACGCCGCCATGTGTGCTGCCCTGCTTTTTTTTTTTTTCCTCCTCAGCGTGTGTTTTTTGACCCCTGGGATCTCCCAGGGTAAAAAATCCCCTGCCACTCTACAAGGTTGCAGTGCAGGGAATGCCTGTATGTTCAGTATGGGAAACTGCAGATGTCTCCAGTGCCACATACCACATGTCTGTGCTCATCTGGATGCAGCCTTCAAGTCTAAATCTCTTCTTTCAAAAATGTTTAGTTCTATGATAATTACAGTATTCCTACCAAGTCTCCCCCCTTCCCTGCTTTTATCTTTTAATTAAGGGCATACATTCTCAACCTTTACTATGTCTTAATGTTGTTTTTTATTTTGGAGTTTCAACTAAAGGGACAAATTCCAGGTGACTTCAGAGTTCTCAGTTTGATAATATTAAATGAAGGAATAATATAATCAGAAGAAATTCAAGAGATAATCTGTGAATTTTGGGCAGTGACCTGTAACCCAGAAACTTATGAAGGCTGATTACACTTTCCATGTATAATACAAACCCCTATAATAGCATTAAGGAAAAGTGCACTGCACAATAAAATCCCACAGTGTTTCATTTCTTTTATAGATTAACTTATCTGGAAACATTTCTATTTCAGATTCTATTCCACCTATGTGCGATTCTATTCCATCCTGGTTGGGTTTCTGAAGAGCTGTTACAACAAAAGGTGGGAGGGCCCTTCACTTCCTTGATACTTCGTGACATAATCTTAAGGGTAACGTGGTGTGTTATGCATTAAAGCAGGTGTTTTCAACCTTTTTTAACAAGTGTACCCCTTCTGTCTCAAAGTTGTAGCTCATGTACGCTTTTATATTAAAAGTATTTGGTGGGGCTGAGTATGTGCATGTATGCGTGTGCATGCCCCCTTTCCCCCCAGCAGGTAAGTCTGGGGGGGGGAGGGGAAAGGGCTGTGGGAGGGGCCAGATCAAGGCCCCCCATGCTGAGCAACAGAGTAAGGCACAGACAGGAGCAGGGGTGGAATTTCATAGACATTAGAGCTGGAAGGGACCGCAGGCTGTTCCAAACCTGGGGGGCTCGGACAGTAAAGAAATTCTTCCTCATGTCCAGCCTGAATCGGTCTTGCAGTAGTTTTAACCGTTCAACCTTGTCATCCCTTGGGGCGCTCTGGTGAACAAACGTTCCCCCAGATACTGATGGTCATCCCTGATAAGCTTATAGGTGGCCACCAGATCACCCCTGAGCCTGCGCTTTTCCAGGCTAAAAAGCCTCATAGATCTCAGCCTGTCGTCGTAAGGTCTGTTTTCCTGACCTCTGATCATGTGCGTGGCTCTTCTCTGGACTCTCTCAAGCTTCTCCACATCCTTTTTGAATTGTGGGGCCTAAAAGTGGACGCAGTACTCCAGCTGAAGCCTCACCAAGGTCGAGTAGAAGGGGAGAATGACGTCCCAGGATTTGCTTGAGAAGCATCTATGGATGCAAGCCAGCGTTTTGGTCGCTTTACTAGCTGCAGCATCGCATTGAAGGCTCATGTTCATCTTGTGGTCAATGATG
>NW_005841996.1:1789799-1796192 GCF_000455745.1 Alligator sinensis
GGCTGGGCTATGATGCTCGCCAGCTCCTTGAGTACCCTGGGGTGTAGATTGTCAGGGCCAGCTGACTTGAAGGTATCCAGCCTCTCAAGATGTTCCTTTACAGGGTCCGCATTGATGGAGGGCAAGGGATCTCCCTCACCCGGACCTCCCTGTCCCATAGCAGGCATCCCATGGGACTGATGAAAGACCGACGCAAAGTACCCATTTAATAGGTTGGCTTTTTCCTGGAAGTCAGTTGTCAGTTGTCCCATCTGGTTCATGGGATGAAAGGGGGCCCTGGCTGGGCTGGGTCATGGGACAATTGGAGCCCAGGTGACTTGTCCAGGGGCATGGGGGTGGGGGCACCGCCGCTGCACGTACCCTTGATCTGTGCATGGGGTGGAGGTGGCTGATGCTGTGAGCTGGGCTTTGTGCCCTGCTGCAGCAGCTGCCCTGAGAGCGGTGTGACGCCATGTGCCTGCCACCACCAAGCTGTGCCGTGCCCCCTGCCCACCCAGTGGCAGTACTTTTTAAGTACCCCTGGGGTATGCGTACCCCCAACTGACAACCACTGCATTAAAGGATTTTTCAGAACTTGAAAAGGGTGGAATAGGATTGCATTTAGGTGCCTAAATCCACTTAGCTGCCCAAGAGGTGAAATAGAATCAGCACCTATGTCGAATATTTTCAAGCAAGGAACTGACAATAAGTAAGGATTTTAGTCAGGCACCAGGATTCATAAAAGTTAAAGTTCACTTGTTTTATTTTTGGAAAAAATATCCTTTACCCTCTTTTTAATTAAGTTCCTTTGGGCACCTCTCCACAGGATGCTTATTGTGCAGTTGACTAATTAACTGTGGGGACCGCAGTTTTTTCTAACAGTTGCACTAATTACACAGCAGGGACTGCCTGAACCCCACTCTGAACATGATGGACTTCATTTCGAGAGGAATCTTCAGCAACGGACCACCCTGCTCCACCTGAAGAGGACCCCATGATGAGACTCTATATGGACTGAGACACTTTCTTCAACCTACTTCCTCCACCACTGAGGACTATTGTACGGGTTTGTGTGTATCTATCTTCTTTCTCTCTCAGCATTGCGAACCCCTCCCTCCCCTTCCCCCACCCTGCTCTCCCACCCCTGGGCTTAGTTGGCTAACATTGTATTTTCTGTTACCTAGTTGCATTCCTCTCCTCACCCCCATCCCTCCAATGTTAGTCCCTTGCTCGGACGATTTGTATTTCCCTGCTGGCTTTGTCATCTTTTTGGATTCACAATCCTAAACATCAACTAATGAAATATCTCTGCATCTACATATGCACCCCTCTTAGGGCACATAAAACTAATAAATGCAGCAGCAGGGTAGTCTTGTAAAATACAAGTACTACCCTGCTGTGGAGGGGGGTTTTTTGGGGGCGCAGACATACATGTGTAGACATTGCCCCAGCTGGCTAGGGCACAGGGTCCCTCATCACAGGGGCTGCCTGCTCCATTCTGAAGCACCCTGTGCCAGCAAACTGGGGCAGTGTCTATACATGCACAGTGGCTCACAAAAAAACTCCAGAGCAATAATCTCTAGAGTTTATTTGTGCACATTAATCATACATGTAGATGTGCCCTTTACCTCTTGGTCTACATTTATTTTAGAGTACAGCCCTTTTTTGAAGGTCACTTCTTGGATGTTCCTTAGTGCCTCAGGTCTTTAAAGAACACTTGTACTGCCATGTTCTAAAGATGCCTAATATTAACACACATAAAATACCAGTACAGCTGCATGGCAGTTGTAAGACTAAGCATTTTAATCTTGAATCCCCAGATTTTAAAGCTTTACAGTCCATTGTTAAGTAATATTTCCACCAGATAGGTTATGACAAGCAATAATCAAAATGTTGCATTGTAGGATCTTAAATTAAGTGACTCATTTTCTCTAGTGCAGACAAATTAAATGACTTGAAAGCACCATCTTTTGCAGCAAGAAGTAGCTATCCTACTCAGCAATAGTGACCAAATAACCTCTACTGATTTTCTAATTCCAAAAATCAAGCCTTCTCTATTAAAAAAAACTCTCACACCAAATCAAAGGCAGGTTAGTTCATTTGATACAAACTTCTGCATGGACATCCTTATTTTGGTTTAAGATTGGGCCTAGTTTGGTCTAGCTAAAATGTGTTCTTAATGGATTTAGCCAAAAGCTGGTCCAAATCTGCACATTCAGCTGTTCTCCAGGGGGCAAAAAAACCCAAGCAAAAAAAAAAAGAAAAAAGCAGAACAGCACATGCAGGGGCAAGGGGACGCTCAAAACCAGAGCCTGACCAGCTGGAGCCACACGCCAGCTGCTGGCTGGGCTCTGAATGGCAGGATCGCTGCAGCTGCAGCCCCAGGAGGCCCCTAGGACCCAAGGTAAGGCTGCCCAGCCTCCCCTACCCCACCTGGGGTAACTTGCCATGTGCCAGAGGGAACATAGCACAGGCAGTTCCCTGGGAACAATTAGTGGCAGCACAAAGTGTCCTGCTGCTAGTTGTCCCTGAGGAACCAAATGTGCATGCTTGTGTGGACATGGCATCAGAGTCCATCTTTGCTCTGAACCCAGAGGGACTATCATTTGGGTAAAATTAATCAAGTGGAATATGTTTCTAGGATTGGGGCCTGTGTAGGCTTACAACCTAACTGAAAAATACTACTAGACTAGATTTGTGTGGGGCTGAGAAAGAATTTATAAAAAGTTTTATACTAAATATAAATAGTTCTATAATGGGGGAAGTGAGACAAAAGACCCAGTTGGCCAAGTACTCTCTCTCGGCCAGTGCAGAGACTTTAGAGGAAGTAGCAGATGCTTTTGAGGAAGAATAAAAAAACAAAACAAAACAGGTCATGTGCAGAGTTATCCATTCCTTGCCAGATCCTTCCCATTACCAGCAGTCATGGATTTAGGAATATCCTGAGCCTGAGGGAACATCTCTGACTTGTGTGTCATGGCCCCTGATGGACCCATCTTCCATAACTCTAGATAATCCCTTTTATTTTGTCAATTTGGTTACATAATGATTTCCAAAAGGCCCTGTGACACTGAGCATGTCTCTGCATGCATTTGATCATCCTAAGTTTGCTCTGGTGTAAGCTCTTCTAGAATAAGCGCTTTTGGGCAGGTGTCTACACATGCAGGGATAAGGGACAAGATTTGCTGCTTTTTGTGCTAAGTTTTCTGCAGCCCTGTAATGGCCATCTCTTACCACTAGGGGGAGCTCTATGCTTCCCGTGGATGCTAGCCCAGATGCTGGTAGGGAGCACTGGGCTAAGAGACAGCTGTCTAGAGACAGCTGTCTCCTGGTCCCCGTGGGGC
The DNA here is from genome assembly GCF_000455745.1 of Alligator sinensis. Lineage (NCBI taxonomy): Eukaryota > Metazoa > Chordata > Crocodylia > Alligatoridae > Alligator > Alligator sinensis. The sequence goes on from NW_005841996.1 coordinate 1,793,123, forward strand.
TGCCTGCTGCTGAGGCAGGGACAAGGACCCCCTGCCGTGGCAGCAGGGAACTCCTGGCTCTGGCTCCCTGATCAGGAACAGGGGGCTTGGAAAGAGCTGTAAGGGAGGGGCAGGTCCCAGCCCCCTGCCCTGATCCACCAGTGGGGGAGCTAACTTGCTGCTAGCTGCCCCAGTGGCAGATCAGGGCAGGAGACTGGGACCTATTCCACCCCTGCAGCTCTTTCCAAGCCCTGTGCCTCAGTTCCCAGCCCCTGTCCTGCATGCTGGGCGAAGGCTGGCTAGCCGGAGCTCCCAGCACCAGCTGCATGACTGTGAGGCTGGCACTGGGAGGCCCTTATCTCCCAGAGCCTGCTCCATGGCTGCAGGGCCAGAACTGGGAGACCCTTATATCCCCATGCCAACTCCGCAACCACGGGGCTGATGCTGGGAGACCTTTATCTCCCAGCAGCAGCTCCATGACCATGGGGCTGGTACTGGGAGACCCTTATTTCCCAGCACTGGCTCCGCAACCATAGTCCCTGCCCAGGCTCCTGGGGCAGGGGGCTGGACTTGATGATCTTCCCAGGTCCCTTCAGGCCCTAATGAAATCTATGAAAATCCTGTAGTGGAGCCCACCACAACAGCAGGCAGGTCCTGGGGGTAGGGAGGTATCTCCTGCCCCCTGATGGATAGCTGACCAGGAGCAGATTTTACTCCTGATCAGGTATCTACACAAGTGCTAGTGCGCCATTACTGATCTCAAGTAAATTTGCTACTTGCATTTGAAGGTATCAAATTTACTCAGGATTAGGGAGGTTTATTGTGAAGTAAGCATGTACTTACTTCACAGTAAACTATGTTAATATGGAGTTAATAGGACAGTGTGAAGCAGCTAGTATTCTCTTCAGATTCAGATTTGGCCAGTTCAGGGGACAGTGATTTGATTCAGTGATTCGAATCACCGTCCTGAATTGATTCGGCCAAATCTGATTTGGAGATGCGGTCGCCACTGAATTGGCCGAATCTCTGAATCAAACAGGCCCTGTCCCCCACCCACTCTCCCAGCCCTGTCAATGGCTGCCCCCCCTGGCCCCAGCCTCCCAGCCCTTTAAAAAAAAAGCCCCGCAGTCACCGGCTGCTGCCAGGCAGGGGGCGATCCCCACTGTTCTTCACTGCCCCGTGCTGCATGGGGGGCTCTGCCACAAGCCCTCAAAAGCTTCAATAGCCACTGCAGCATCCGGTGAGTGCAGGGCTTTTAAAATTTTTTTAAAAGAGCCGACACTGGGCCTGAGGGGGGCAGCCATCAGGGGGGCAGCTGGGAGAGTGGGCGGGGGATGGGGGATCATGCAAGAGCCCCCCATGCAGCACAGGGCAGTGGGGGCAGCAGGGATTGCCCCCCCCCTTCCTGGCAGGAGCCAGTGAGTGTGGGCTATTTTTTTTTTCTTAAGCGCTGGGATGCCGGGGCCGGGATGGGCAGCCATTGATGTGGCTAGGAGAGTGGGCAGGGGTTGTGGGGTGCTCAGGGAACTGGGGGAGAAGGCAGGGGATGGGGCTTGGTGGCCCCCCCCATGTTCCCCTCCTTAACCTCCAGTCCCCCCACCCACTTACTGACACAGAGGCTGGGTCCAGCTCCCTGTGGCTGTGAGCAGGGACTGCTCAAATCTCTGAAGCTCTCCAAATGTTTTCCGATTCGATTCAGACATTTTTAATGTTCTCCTGATTCGATTCGGATTTGGAGATTCGGTCATGTCTCCTCCGAATTAAATCAGAACCTGAAGCTTTGCACAGCCCTAGCAGTCAAACATCTCATGTAGACACATGCACTGAATCAGGCACTTTGTAAAATATGCCTTTTCCTTTTCTTTGTTTAAAATCTTCTGGCTGATCATTTTAATGGATGTCCCCAGGTCCATGTATTTTGAAAACTAGGGAATAATACATCCCTATCCACTTTTTCCACACCATTCATGAGTTTATAGATCTCTATTTCATGCTCAGTCATCAGTTTTTCAAGATGAAGAGCGAAGAATACTTTTTTAGTCCTACGACACTTAATTGACATTTATTCAATTTTTAGGCATCTAAGTGGACCTAGGTGCCCAAGCATGATTCTATTCCACTCTGTTTAAATCCGAGTAAATCCATTAATGCATCTACTTTCATAAACCACTGTCATCTGATCTTTAGGACTGGAGTCACATAAAGCAGCAAGGAGGAGGAAGACCCAATCACCTTTTGCATTAACTATTTTTGAGGCACTAGAATTCTATTTAAGCAGCTAAGTCCACTTAGACGTCCAACAGGTAGGACAGAATCTAGCCCATGGTTCCCTCTTACAAGAAACATGTTGACTCCTCCCCTACATTTACCTATGTAGCTATGTAACAGGGGGGCTTTCTTGGCGCCCATCTACCAATGGTGCCACTCACCTGTTCTGGGCCAACTGCCCGCCTTCTCTCCTACCACGCCTTGTTGTTATCTAATTAATTATCTTAATTAGGCGGGAGGCTGCACATTTCGCGCCCCCGATGCCAGGGGGCGCTATCTGCGGCTCTGTACCTCCCTTACACCGCAGCCCATGCCTCGCAGATGGCATCCATAGTTCTTATTGTCACCGGCCCCACACTGGGCCCCAGAAACCTCCAATCAGGACCCCTCTAAGATCTTTCCATTCAGGCAGCCTACTCTGCCTTCATTCAGGGCTGCCTAGCTCCCTGATCTGTTCCCCCTTATGGGTGTGGTCCCCCCAGGACCTTTGGCCACACAGGCCCTGGCCTCATCTCCAGGCCAGTCGGAACCCCTGGTCCCAGCATTGACCAGTCGAGGGATTTCAAGCCAGGCTTCTGAGTCTATAGCCCTCTCTCTTAGGTCCGCCTTCCTGACCCTTTTATGGAGTAACCCACCCGGTTGTGGAAGCTAGGGTTATTAAGGCACCCAGACCTGCCTTTCACCAGGGTGGTAACTGGCCTGGCATTTCCTGGGGGCTCCTGTACCACTGAGAGCCCCACCAGGCCACCCATTCCCAGCAGGGTGCAGTTTTAGGTCAGGACCAGGACCAGGACCAGGACCAGGACCAGGACCAGGACCAGGA
>NW_005841996.1:1796323-1802312 GCF_000455745.1 Alligator sinensis
AATTGGCTGCGCCAATCAAGCACCTGCTGGCTGCTTGGCTTAGGTCTTAAAGTGGCAGGCACAAACAGTGCCCTGCCACAGGCTACTTTTTCTATTCCTGTCCATGATTGTACGAATTTGTTGGCCGCAAAAGTTAGACTTACTGGGTGTGTTGTCACAAGATGCTAACTGCTCAGTAGCCTAATAACTGCGCAGTAGCATGCTGGGCAAAACTCATGCTAATATGTTACTGTGCAGTAGTATTAAGCTACTGCGCAGTTAGTGTCTGTAAAAACCTGCGTGCCAGTGCTACTCTGCAGTAGCACCAATTACTGCACATTGATTTAGTACTTGGTTATCCAAGTACTAAACTTAATGCACTGTAACTATGGTGCATTAATGAATGTGTAAACGCACCCACTAATCTGTATTTCCCTAATACCTTTGGGGCCAAAAGATTCATATTACACTGATAAACATCATGTCCTCTGGTCCCAAGTCTCCTTCAAGTGATAAACAGTACTGTTGTTAACAGTTCTGCAATTTCATATTTGAGTTCCCTCAGAACTCCTGGATCTTTGCCATCTGATTGTGGTGGCTTATGACCGTTCATTTTTTCAATTTGCAATAAAAGCTCATTTATTGTCACCTAATTTTGTATCTGTTCTGATTTATCCCCTAAAATGAATGAATCTGGTATGGGAATGTCTTTTTGACTCTAACAACCTCCTTTATTCTGCTTTTAAACTGCACTGTCTCTTTTAGAACCACTTAATGTCGTTTTTGATTTGTGTCATGCATTTACTCTGAGCTTCTAATATGGCATTTTTAAACAGTTTCTGTGCTGCTTGTGGGCTTTTTTAGCCTCTTGACTATGCTTTTTAATTTCCTCTTAACTAGGTTCCATTTTTCTGTAATTCCCCCTGTTATGGTTCAATATTGCTTTGGTGATTTTTTTTTTTGGTGGTGGGAGGGAGGTGCTTATTTCCTCCTGGATGTTGAATTTTACTACATTACGGTCACTCCTCCAGAGAAGCTCATCTCTTTTCATCTTTTGAACCTGGTCCTTTGTGGTACTCAGAACTAAATCAAAATCTGCATCTATTCTTGTGGGTTCCAGGACTAGTTACTGTAAAAAGCAGTAATGTACAGTAACTAGAAATTTTGCCTCTCCATCATGGCCTGAAGAGATATTTACTCAGTCTGTATGCGTGTGTTCCAATGAGCACACATGTGCAGGGGCACATGGTTCCAGCGGGACAAATAGTGGCACATATTTGTGCTGCTGCTGCTATTTGTTCCTGGAAGTCTCCTGTATGTGCACTCCAGCATGCAGCAAATTGTCCCAGGTGGGGTAAGGGAGGCTGGGGCCAGCACAGCAGCCTGTCCAGGAGGCCTCCTGGGGCAGCAATGGCACCAAGCTGACCACTTGGAGCCTGGCAGGCAGGCAGCCAGAGTGTTTTCTGCACTGCTTTTTTAGAGGTGTTCTTTTTCTATACCAAGATTTCCCAGTGTCAAAAAACCCCCATTGTGCTGAAAATTAACAGTACAGAGAATGAGTGCACATGTAGCTTATACAGTTTGCAATGCCTCAACCAGGTCTGAGGTGCCAAAAACCGCACATGCGTGCTCATTGGAACGAGCCCTATGAGGATAACTGGAATCACACATTATTACGGGGTATTCTCCTATCTTGCTTCTGTAATTTCATTTAGTGTTCCATATTGCCTTTTAGTAGGTGAGGTGAGGTGGTCAACACTACAGACCTAATACTATTCAAAGAATTTCTATTCTTAAAGTTTCTCTGGTACTTTTTGTTTCATTAAAATGTTTACCGTGATTGAGACTATTTCTTTTTAACATATGGTGCTACTCTGTTCCCCTTCTCTCTCTCAGGATCTCCTCTGCCATGCCCATATAATTTTCACCCTGGTATCACAGTGTCCCTTTGATTTTCATTGTTATACCAAGGTTTCAAACTACCTATTATAGCAATGTCATCCTTTTAACACCAGGCATTCTTGTTCAAATGTCATGTAACAATATATAATTCTAAATCTACAATGAAAACTTGTATTCTAAGAAAACCAAAACAGTTTCATGGTCTGAGTAGCTGTTGCTCTACACAGGTTATCTTCAGTAAATAATTTTCACATATATAATTTCAAAATTTGAAGTGCAGTTACACTTAAAATCAATTGCCATGACTCAAATACTAAGAGGTTCTAAGCACCTTTAGCTTCTACTGACTTCATTGCAGTGCTATGCACTTCTCAGGATTTAGTCCCAGGCTTGTGAAAGTCCTAGAAAAAGGAATAAAAGCACTAATGACAAAATGGGCCAGTTCACAGAGCTGTAGATGTAGCAAGTGTGCTCAGGTTTTCTTTTTGCACAAAACAAACATGCTTGCAAGAGGTCTTAAGCTAGGTTATGTGGAACTACTTACTGTGCAAAGTGTCTCAAATGTCTTTTCAGAGACGAAAGATCCATCAAGGCCAAAGAGAAAAATTGATGCATAGGAAAGCATTCCTCCAAGGATAATAAGGTTGTTCATGTAGGGACTGGACATCTTTATTAGCCTATGGACAAAATCAGATAGCATATTATAAAAGGAAAAGAGAACTGTTATGCTATTAGAAAGAAAATGAAGAGTTTCTTAGAAGGCTAGCAGATAAGGCAGATGGCCAATCCTACTTGTGAAATTCTGCTTCAAATCTGGAAGTTTGCAGATGAAGGCTGGATAAGCATATTATTGTTAAATGTTTTTGATCTCCTATGTCAAATCCACCACCTATCTTACACATTGATTAATTAGGTAGGGTTTATGCTAATATGTTGAAAATAAATTATCTTTTTTGACGGAAGACAAAGATTTGTTAAATGGATAGCTAAACTGTCTCAACATAGAGATGTTATATAGTAACTTAAATTAAGACAAATAGAATCTTTTGTATTGCCTTTCCAAAGCTTTTGGATATCTATACACATGACAGACCTCTGATCCAATGTGTGCTAATTAGCATACATTGGAGCAGACTCAATTAATCAACTGCTAATTAGCACACTCCAGCAGCCTCCACATCATGTGTATTCAACGTCTCTGTGTTTCAAAATGGAGGTGGGGGCATTTTAAAGTGCCTGCACTGCCATTTTGAAGAGCAGGATGCTGAATATATGTGATACTATAGGTGCTTTAATTAGACCAGCTCTCAGAATTGTGGGTGCTCTGAGAACCACTCTAATTAAAGTGTTCCCCCTCCACCCTGGAGCACATGTATATATGCCCTTGAAGTTTTCTTCATAGAGTACATATAATGCTTGTCTCCACAACTGTGATAATTCAATATGAAAACAAAAATGATAAGTAATGTGAATGTCTTACTTCTGGTTTCTGTTTTTGATGTTAAAGAACAAAAAAGCGCTGGCCATGATCATCCCTAGGATAGTAAGGGCTGAGAGAATACTGTAGAGAGGCAAAGAAATCTTTCGCAGCTGTTCTTGGATAATGGTTTTGTCCTTTGGAGGCTCTACTCCTAAAATTTCAAAAAGAAAAGTATAGTTAAGGATATACAGATGTAAGATACTTCTGAGAAAACTCCTCAGTGTTATTACCCAAAGCAGATTTATAGCTGATGTAAACCTGTTTCTTTCATCGGAGACACGTGAGGTAGTCCTAAAGAGACTGGACTTCAGGAATGCTACAACATCTTTTTCAGAAAGATGGAAAGTTCTCAAGTCCATCCTTACTCAGGAAGTCAAACAAGCACTTATGCATATGATATAATTTTAAAGAAAGACATGAGGTAACGGGCTTTTCTGAATCAGGGGTAAAATGAATAGAAATGGACACCTGGCCTAATCCTAAAATCCTTACAATGTAGCGAGTTAGTTCTTACTAAACTGAAATTAAAAGTAATTTGCCCAAGTATAGTCAAAGTAATCACTACAACATTTGGCCAATGTGCTCAGGCAGCATTTGTTTTTCTAGCACTGAACAACATTTGATAAGGCTCACATAGGACAGACCTGCAAAAACATGCAGTGTTGGGCAAACCCAATGGCTTCACAGCCTTCTTGTGCTGCTCTCAGTAAGAGGGAGAATGCAGATTTTCATGTATGAGCTTAAAAGCCCTTTTAATGGGCAGATGCTTTGGCAAAGTCACTGCCTTCTACTCTTGCTAGGAGGGGATAAAGAGAATTATGTTTGAGACAATGGCTAGGGATAGAAGTCACACATAAACCAGTTTAAGTGATCAGAAACTGATTTAAACCTGTAACAGAACAGAAATTCAATACATATAAACCATTTTCAGAATGGCTAAAACTGGTTTAAGATAAACCTGCAGACACACTCCCCATGCCTGAAGAAGGGTGATTGTACCCAAAAGCTTGCTTAGAACTTTTCCCCAACTACTCAGTTGGTCTAATAAAAGATATCACATCTATTTAAATAATTCTGACTGCCTGTTTCCGAATTGATTTAGGTGAAAGTGGTTTATGAAACTTCTGTTCCAGACCCTTTCCTGGTTCAAAGTAAATCAGTCCTCTAGTATCCCAGAATGCTTTATAGCCCTGAGCTGGGCTCAGCTGTCTGCTCCAGAAAGTAGGGCTGGCCCCGTCTCTCTGCTCCCTAGCTGAAGCAGTGAGGGCTGACTCACTGGCTGGTTCACTGGCCCCCCAGGCAAACCCCAGCTGGGGTCTGGGGCCAGGGAGTGGGGTTAAACTCCCATTCCCCTGAATATGGAGCTGCCCTGCTGGCTGCAATTTACTGCTGGCTGTGACTGTGAACTACAAATCCCAGAGGCACGTGGAAGTAGGAAGAGGAAGTGATGAGCAACCCTGCAGGGTCCTGCTGTTGTGATTGGGGACTGCAAATCCCAGAGACCTCAGGGGCAGTAAGAAGAGGAAGCGAACACACAGCCCATGTTGGCTATGTGCCAGACAGCCATGCTCTAGTACCCCCTCCCTCCTCCCCCTCCAGTTTCTGGCTTCAGCTACTGCATGTGGCTGCATTTCCTGCATCAAAAGTGAATGTCTGTTAATTTGCTTATTGGTTCAATCTTTGCAGCTTAGACTAACCTGCAAAGATTAAATCAATTCAGCCTTGGGCTTTTTGACTGTTTATGTTTAGACAATGTAACAATTCTCTATATTCTTTGCTCCCATAGCTGAAGCACTTCTGGTGAAATTCACCAGCATGCAAAGGGGCTGTTGAAAGCCCTGCAGTGGGGGTCTGATGCCTGAGTGTCACTTTCCTGTGAAAAAGATTTCCATGTATACTCCCTATAGGTCTGTGTAGAAATCTACACTGGTGGCAGACTAGGGTGGACCAAAAAAGAGTGTTGAATATATCTATCCATATGGACCCAATGGTCACAGAAACCCACACAACTTCCTGGAATAGCTGATGTAGGTTTTTCTCAACCCCAGCTAAACTTCATGCCCCAGATACTTTGAACTCTCTTATTATAACCTTGGTGAATACATCAGCTTTTGGTGAGTCACGTGGATTTCATCTTAAGCAGTTAAACCCTAATGCTTCAGACATTGCAAAGTTCTCCTCCCCTGGCAAAAGTCTCATCTTGAAATCCCCTGAACAACTGTATACTCTCATGTGTCAGGAGAAAGGCCTTTCTCCCAGCACAAATGTAACACCTATTCATGACCTCAGTTTTGATTAAAATGAGTTATATAGCATAGTCTACTGTAACATATGGTAGTGATAAAGGCATGAACTGAAACTTTTTTAAAGCTTTTATTATTTTATTATTTATTTTAGGGTAATTCCCTACCGGCATACTAAATATTTATACACATACCTTTTTGTCCTGCAATGCACTGAATATCCAGCAGGTGGGAGCAGACTCAATTAACAGAGTCTGCTCCGCATGCCAGCGGATGTGCACTGCGCTGTGTAGCGTGCAGTTATATAAGCAGCAAAATGTGTGTCAGCACGCAGAAAATGGCAGCAGTGCGCTTTTGAACTAAAATACCTTGAAGGTAAGAGCAA
>NW_005841996.1:1802343-1817401 GCF_000455745.1 Alligator sinensis
GGAATGCCGTGCCTCAAAGGCCTACCCAGTTTCAATGAAGAGGTCATGTATTTCCTAGAAGGCAAAGTCCTTCAGAAAACTAGAAAGGCAATGATGAACAGGATAAAAATATAATACAGAAGATATACCCCTTCTGCTGAAAGGCTGCAAGGAGGACAGGGCATAGGACCAGAAACTGCAGTTCTATACCCAACCATTGTCTCATGCTGGAGGGAATTATCAGAGAATCTTTTAAGCCAGGACTAATGATACTTGGGGATCCAGAGCGGGACAAAGAAACTGTAGCTGGGCCCTAGATTAGACCCTTGCCATTAGCAGCCTGCACCTATTAGCAGCAGGAAAGACCTTTAATTCATTTCTGAAAAGTATCTAAAGATTAAAATGACAGCTGGCATCTTTGTATACTTAAAAAGATTGTGGGTCCTTCTGCCTTACAAGTGGAAGCATGACTGCAGGGTGGGTTGGCATACCTATGTTAGCTTGAATTTAACCAGCTCAGGTAACAAAAGCCATGAAGTTGTGGCAACACAAGCCATGCATATACACCTGGGATGGATGCTGGAGACATACTCAAGTTCCTAGCCCACACTAAGTCTGTACGACTGGGTCTTCGCTGCCACTGTAGCTGGAGTAAGGGTAGGCTCAGGTTTTTTCTACCAATGCTGCAATCATACCTTTTGACTGGAGTCTAGGCATAGCCAAAGAGGACATGTAAATTCCTTTATTTATGCACATACAATGTACTAGTGCAGTGGTCAAATGAGAGGGACTGGTGGAGATAACACAGGAATAAAATTCAGGTGTGACAAAAGAGAAAATAAATTCTGAAGCCAACTGAAACAATGAAAATTATCCGTTCACATACATCGAGGATGATATGTACAAACTGTTGAAAGAAGACTACTAACGCAATAAAAAATATTTGAAGTTTTACTACTTGCTGCTCAGACCTCTCATGTTGTTGCTCCCAAGAAAATAAAACACATAATATAAAGAAGTGGCCCTAGACCTTCTCTGAAATCACCCACACATAATTTTATAGGAATATTTTTAGTTGCACAATATTAAAACATCTCTCTATACAGCATATCCTCTGTGAGTAATCCAAGTAATTTCTGTGCCTCTTTTCAGTTTCTTGTCCTACCTTGGAACCTGATGGTGTTGTTGATTATTTCCAATGTGTCAGCTACAGCATTATATTCTCCCACCTTCACTTCCTTTCTTTCTGCAGAGAAACAAACAAAGGTGATTGTTTATGTAAGTTCACATACTCTAAATTATTTAACTGTTTTCCCTTTCTGTTTGTTGCTATATTTACATCCAAGGTATCACAGAATGACTCAAAGAAAAGAAATACAACCGGAGTGAGTGATTTATTAAAGCAGACTGCCAGATTTTATATCCTCTACTATAAAAAGATACATTTCTGAACTTTTTAAAGAAACACAAAATTATGTTTGATAATGTTTTTATCAAACAATGATTTAATTAAGGAGCAAACAAGTTCATTTGGAACAAACGTCAGTAGTTTCAATAAGTTTAGTAGTTGAAGACTCAGATACTTGCTTGGGGTCAGATTCCACCATCCTCTGCTCATACCCTCTACTTCAATTAATTCCATTTGAACCAACAGGACTGCCCAATGAAGAAGGTATTTTCCACAGGAGATAACTACATGGCAGGTCCAAGTTCTCAAAGAGCAGATTAGATAGAATAGGAAAATAGTATCTTCCACCTGATTGTTGTTGTGAATTAACAACACATTAGTACTGTCAAAACCCTCCTTATTGATTTGGAGAGATTCGGAAACATTTGGAGATTTGGACATAGACACAGCTTTAAATATTTTTTCTACATACCTCTAGGTAGCAGGGGCTCAGGAGTGCTGCGATGCTGGGGCACATGGAGCAACTCACAGAAATGCAGGGGGCTCGCCAGCACGCTTGGCAGCAGACCTGGAAGTGGACCAGAAGCACTTCTGGTCCACTTTTGGGTCCACCAGGGAGCATGCAGAGGGCCCCCCCACGTCCCCTTGACTCAGTGACTGGTGCCTCCTGGGTCTGGGGAAGGCACCCGGGGTCCCCCTGTGGCTGATTGCCGAGTTGTGGGGGGGAACCAAGGGGCACCCCTGCACACTCCCCAGCAGACCTGGAAGTGGATTGGAAGTACTTCTGGTTCACTTACGGGTTCGTCGTCGAGCATGGGGAGGGACCCCATGCAGTCCTGTGGGATGCTCAATGCACCCCAGCATCACAGTGATCACAAGCCATACCTGGTACCTCAAGGTATGTAGAAAAAACTTTTAAAGCTGTCTGTGTCTGAATTGCTGATTATCCAAATCAGCATTGAATCTTCAGATTCGAATTTGGCCAAATTGAATCAGGGACAGTTATCCAAATCAACGAATTGAATCACTGTCCCCGATTCGGGCCAAATCCAAATCCGAATTGAATAGGGCCGGCTTTGCACACCCCTATTGGCAATCTACTCTTGCCATTATATTTGCACTTGTACTGTACTTGACATATATCTGTCCTGATCTATTAGGGTTTTTTTGGCAGGAACTATTTTCACCTGTTTGATACAAAGCTTCTTGGTTTAAATTAATGAACCTCTCAACTTACTGTTTGTTACTTTTTTCTTAAAGGACACTAACACCTGCATTACAACATTTTAAAACATTTTAAAGCAGATGTTTTTTACTTTATTCTAGAATGTGCTATTAATCATTTTCCTGTCTTTTTCCCCTCTTAATCCTTATTGTTCACTGTTAGCATGACCTGGTAGAACCCCTAGATTCACGTTTCATAACTTCTGCATCTGACTTAAAACTAAATCATAAGCTTCCAGGAGGCAAAGGGGTTTTTTTTTCTTTACAGCAGGCAAATAATGATAAAATTATCAAGTTCAAGGCAAATAGCATATTGCAAAATAGCTAGGGTACAAAAGGTAGAACAGAAAACTAGGAGACTCTGTGTGGGCTGCCTATATTTTCCTAAAATGTGTAAGAACAGTAACAAATTATTCATAGTCATAAATATACCTTAGCAAAAGTACAGGCAAATGAGCAAGAATACCAGAAACTAAAAGAAAAATGCTCAGTTGAACAATAAACATCATGTTCTACGCAGTTCTGAGCACCAGATTCCACAGTTACTCTGACTAAATATGCAGGTTGATCCTCTTACTAATTGATCAGACATAGAAAATTTCTTGCAACATCCAAATTCTGTTCATCTGCTTAATGGTACAATAATCCATGAGAACAGCATTCCCTGGCATTCCGTGCATTGTAGTTATTGTAAAAATATCTCCTCTCTGATCAGGTCCATCAAATTCATTGGGCTCCAGTGTAGTGAGCTGCATCATTTTCACTGCAGTTATTAAAAATAATACACCTTTTCCTACTGAAATTACATTTTTATTAAAAAATATATTATTCAGCCATAAAGCAAACCTTAAGACAATCTCCTCTTATAATGAAGCTGTGACTAGAAATATATGAAAGAACTGTGATCCTAGAGTCACGGGCATACAAATACAATCCTTTCACAATGCAAACAACTGCATTAGTAGATACACAGTGTTAAAGCAATGAAACATGGAGCAGCAACAGATGCATTGTTTGAAGAGAAATAGGTATGTATGGTGCAGAATCTGATGGAGAACTATGCTCTTTACAATAACATAGGCATGGGACAGACATTACACATAAACTGGTTGAAGTGATCAGAAACTGGTTTAAACCTATAACAGAACATAAGTTTGGTGCACATAAACCAGTTTCAAACTGAATAAAACTGGTTTAAGATAAACCTGGTTGAATGTATTATCAGACTTAACTGATCTGGGTCAAACCGTTTTATGCAATGTCTGTCCCAAGCCCCTTCCTGGTTTAAATTAAACCAGAGTCTCTCAGCATCCCAGATGCTATGCAGCCCTGGGCTGGCTATGCTGTGCTGTCTGCTCTAGAGAACAGGCTGGCTCTCCCCTCTGCTCCCTAGCCACAGCTCTGGTAGAGACTGCAGGCACAGCACGGTCTGCCTTGCTTCCCCCTGTCCTCCCCGCCCCTGCTGCTCACTGTTTGCAGACAGTATGAAGAAGCAGGGAGAAGATTGAAAAGCTCAGTATCATCTACAGATGTATGCACTGCACACCCTCACTTTGCCTCAGAGTGCTCTCCAGGGGCTGGCAACACTCCTGCTCCTTGACTGGGACTGTGCAGGCCAGGGTGGGGGTTTAAACCCCTCCCTAATCAGAGCATCCTGGCGAGGCCTGGCCACCGCCCACCCCAGCTCAGCACTATAAAAGGGGACGGAGAGCTGCTCTATTGCCCCCTGGCTTCTTGCCTAAGCCACTGTAGGCATGTGCCTGCATTTCTTCAGTCCAGAGAGACTGTCTGTGCAGTTGCAAACTAATTCAATCTAGGCAGGTTAGACTAGCCTGCAAAGCTGAATCAATTCAGAGTAGTTGAATCAATTCAGAATCAAGTTAGAGTAGTTTACTTTCACATGTATATGTATATTTGTCAACTACTTCTAGATAGGAACAGTTAAGATAACAACTCATTTTCTTAGTATTGTTAATGAAAATACATTTGATAATTGAGGGCAAATGCTAAAACTACAGATACCTTTTGATTTGATGAGTAAAGTGAAATGAAGAGCAGAGAGCAAACTCATTTTTAGGTCTTTTGTTTGTGTCCCTTTTTGCTTTATGAAACGGTATGAAGACAGCCTAACAGGTGGTTTTGTTTTCTAAGAAGCAAATCAGTTTTTTGCTTATTTTATTCCCTTTTTTTAACACTAGAAATTTGGGATTCTCTATTCTTTCCTGATCTATTATATGATGTTACAGATTGTTGTTTATGACATGATCTTTCTATTCTTTCTTTCTGGGTAAAACCTTTCTACTCTTCCAATCCTAAACCTGCTAGTAGCTGAAATAGCCTTTGATGTACATTACATCTTCCTTGGTTATGTTGTCTATGGCTGCCTCAACAAAATAGAGGAGCAACATCACTCCATCCTTCCCCTCACATTCATGACATGGCCTTTTCCTCCTACTCAGTCTTTCTCTTTATGTTGAGGGTCTGAGGTAGAGTTGGCTACACCAGTTAGGGTTTTCATATTTCCAGTTTCAAAAAACAGGACACTTCTTGGGGAGGGGGTAAAATGATTGTGAGGAGGCAGTGATATGCCCATGCCCTGCCCCTGCCCCTCACTCCCAAGCCACAGCCCACCCAGCTGCTGCCCCTCACTCTCAATCCACAGTACCCCACCCCCAGACCATGTTGGTACCTCTCACTCCCAACCCACAGCCCCCCCATCTCTGCTGATAACCCTCACTCCTGACCTATAGTCCCCTGGCATTGCCTGTGCCCCACACTCCTGACCCACAGACCCTCACCAACCTTGGTGGGGGTGACTCCCAAGCCACAGCCCACCCAGCCCTGCCAGAGTCCCTCACTCCTGACCCACAGCCCCCTGCTCCCCCCAGCCTTGCAGTGTCTCCCAGCTGCCCCACCCCTGTGAGCACGGTGCCACCAGTCCAACCATGCACACACCCATCCCCTCCGCACACCCCTGCCACACAAACACAGAGCTCTCCCACCCCCCCCTGGACAGTTCCCAATCCCTGGCCTACTATTGCTTTCCCCCCATAGACTTACCTGCATGCAGCTGCCAGAGATGCCCCCACCACCCTGCCTGGCTGCATGCTGGTCATGTGTGTGTGTGCACACAGGCACATGTGATGCCACCTGCCCCTAATCACCCTTCCCCTGCTTGCCCCATCCCCAAGCAGCTCCTTGCTAGGGCAAGCTGGGAAGTGCTGGGAAAAATTTTGATTCTGAGCAGACCACAATCCCAGACATTTGTTGATATTTAAAAAGAGATACATGAATGGAGATAGGAAGAACCAGAAAGAGGACATGTCTGGGAAAACCAGGACATATGATAACCCTAATGTTGTACTACTTGAGGGTCCCATTCGATTAGGTGAAATCCTTGTTTGCCTTTTGTCAGCCAGTACATAGGGTAGCACAAACAAACAGATGAAAACAGAGTAATTTGTCTAGGTATCATAGCAAGAAGAAGTGAGAAAAGGAAATGAAACAGAAAAATTCCAATTTCTGAGTATGGAATAATCTTTCAGTCGAACCAAAGGCCAAAAAAAATCTGACTGTGCCATCTACTCTACAGAAATGGCCACATTTTCTAACAGAGCTTTAAACAGCATGTTTCTTTACAATTTAAACCCATTGTATATCCAGTGTTGATGGGACATACTGTAGCTTGTCAAAGTAACTTGATGTCATAATTGTCCTGTTCTGGGGCTCACACTTGAACAAAGATTTTGAAAACTTAAAGACATCTTTGAGAAGAACCACTTGGCTGATTAAAGGAAAAGTGGAAAAGAGGTCTTAGGTGAAAGACTTAAAGCAGGGGCTAGCAACCTTCATAGGCTGTGGGCTGGAACAACCTGGTCCCAGTTCAGCCAGGGTTGGGTGGCTTCAGCAGTGCATCAACCCCATGCCTAGGCAAGTAACTGTCATTGCTTCTCCCAGCTTCCCACCCTCACTCTGCTCCCTGGCTGGGGCACAAGTATACCTTCCAACTGGTGGGGAACTGAGCCAGTGCCAGGGCTGAGCAGCTGTCCCTACCCCCCAGTTGCAGCTGGAAGCCCAGCTCAGCTCCCCACTGGCTGGAACAGTTGTAGGCAGAAGCAAAGCCCACTAGCTCTGTGAGCCAGATCCTGTGGCTCCACAGGCCAAATTCAGTCTGCCGGCTGCATGTTGCTGACCCCTGACTTAAGGTACTTCTCTATCAGAGAAGTTTATGCAGAGACTTCGTTAGAGTCTGTAAGTATCTACAAAGGGGAAAAAAATTATACTAAAGCATTCTTCAATCCAGGCCTTTAGTTCCTCTGCTCATCTGAATAACCATCCTTTGAAAAAAGTATTTTTTCTACAGCTTCTCTTATTCCCTCTATGGCCCCCATTACAAATTATATTGTTCTCCATAAGCTCTTCCTTGCACTTTTCTCTCTCCACATAGTTCTTTTACCCATCTTCCCTCTTCCTTCCGTATTCATGTTTTTCCTGTCTTGGCCCCCATCCTCCTAAGGAATTTTCTTCTTTATACTCCCTCCCACACACTTGTTTCTCCCCTTCTCCCTTCTGTTCTCCTATCCACCCTCTTTTCTCCCATCCTTTCCTAATTCTTCCCAAAGGGAACTGATAAATGTGTTTTGTGCTCATTAGCAGTCATTATCCAGAATCTTTGCCATCCCATTTCTAATAATAATGCAATAGGTATGACTAGCTGCTTAGCATTTTTGAAAATCCTGCCTTATGTTTAGGATTCAGCAAACAATTTTAAGCATTTTTTTAAAATATTACCAAAACATAGAAAAGTAGGGCTGGAAGGGATCACAAAAGGTCATCTTGTCCAACCCCCAAACCAAGACAATATCCTCTGTGTCTAAACATCCTGAATAAATGTTCATCTAACTTGCGAGTAAAATCTTCCACTGACAGATTCTATAACCTCTCTAAATAATCGGTTCTAGTGCTTAACCGCAATCATTATCAGAAAGTTTTTCCTAGTAGCCAACCTAAATCTCCTGTGTTGCAATTTACCAATTACTTTATGTTCTATCCCTGGTGGACACAGAACAGTTGAATGCCATCTCTTTTATAACAACCCTTTTAGTATTTGAAGACTGTTAACAAATCCACCCTCGGTTTTCTTGCCTCTAGACCAAATAATCCTACATTATCCTTATCTGGGTTTTTTTTAGACCTAAGAATTTTTGGTATTTTCTTCTGGATGCTTTCCAATTTGTGCACCTCTTTCTTAAAGTGCTATACCCAGAATCGAACATAGTTTTCCATGTGAGGTCTCTCTACTGATGAATAGAATGGAAAATCACTTCCTGTGATTAGTACACAACACTACTGATAATAAGTATGTTGTTAGGGTTTGCTTTTTTTTCAGCAATACTAGTCTGGTTATGTATTTGATTCCCCTGGGCAAGCCTACTTGATACCTCTTCCAGTTTCCCCATGAGCCATTTGTGACCACTCTTTGAGCACAGTTACCCAAACAGTTATACACTTATAAACAAACTAAACAAATATTCTTTAGATGGAACTAATATAAGACGAGTGAAATTATTTCCCTCTAGACAATATTTGCTTGGCTTATTTATAAGGAGGTAATGGAAGGCAGTATCAATAGCCTTACTAAACTGAAGGTACATCATATACACTGCTTCCCCATCTACAACACCTCACCTCATCATAAAAGGAAATCAGGTTGGTTAGTCACAACCTGCCCTTGAGAAAGGGCCAATGCCTGAGCCCTTCAAACCATCAGGTACCCCCATTTCTGTAACCAGTATCATATTGTTTTTGACTCCCTGTCCCAAATGACCAGGTACCCATTTATATCCTACATTACAACAGACATTTACAGGCCTTTATCTCAGATCTCTTGAGCTTATTTTAATAAACTACTTCCTCCTTGAACTGCCAGGATATTGACAGTGGCCTCAACCGACTGCTTCCACAGTGGCAAGTTAGATGTTGCAAGTGCCAAGGTTTTGATGTTTCAGGCATTATGCATAACAGTTATGCGTGTGAGCCTTTTTCCTAAATTTTTTAAGAACAGATTATATGATGATCTGGGATGATTCAGATAAAGACAATCTAGCCTTGAGTAGCAGACATGGATTAGATTTCCTTCTGAGGTCCCTTCTTGGCCTATGTTTTATGATTCTAACTAGGCCTTGAGGACACCCTTCAACTTGGGTCTAGATCAAGGTATTAACTCACACTGCCACCTCACCCTATGTGGAGAGGGCATAAGGGCTAATTTTCCTCAATAACTGATGATGGTCCCAGGATTAAGAGGGACAAAAGGAGGATGTGAATTGGAAGAAGGCTAGTTGACCAATACAAGTACAGAACCTGAGCTGGTGTTTGCAAATACCAAGGAAATCTAAGATTCACCCTAGATTTGGCTGGGTCTTGTGAAATCTGTTTGGACAGCTGTACTTTTCTTTTACTTTTGTGCTGCTTACTTTATAACCAGTTTAACAAAGTGTTCAAAATGGAAAAGCTATTTTAAATCTCATGTGTTGAGTTGGTCTAATAGTTATGGAAGGCAATATATCAGAAAATAACCATAAAAGTTTCCACTGAACTACTTTTTGTTAGGGATTTGGCAGAAGATTTTAGTAAATTAACGTAACCTTCATTTACAATACATTATTGTCCTCACCGCAAATCAACAAAATTAACAAGTCCATGTGCCAGGTTTCTAGGTCTGGGAAGATACAACAATAAGATTAAAATAATCTGTATTTACTATAATCCAAGACTACTTTGAATTTAAGATGATCCCAAATAATTACGTTCTAGACATGGAAGATATATAAATGTTCTAAATTTCTATGTCTAGAATCTAATTTTTGGAGGGCTGTCTTACATTTGTTGGTCTCCACCACTGCAGTGGGGTAAGCAGGGGCACGGGTGTAGGTGACAGGGGAGTGAAATGGCCTGAACCCTGCCAATTGTTGTCTATTCCACACCACCACAGTGCCTGTACCCTCCGGTGCCTGACGTCTGCCACTTGCCCCCCTTCCACCTGCCTCCTCACCACTTGCCCTCCTAGCATGTGCCCCCTGCTGCCTGCCATCCTGCTTTACGCGCCTCAATGCCTGCTGCTTGAGCTGCTTCCATGCCTCCCCCCTCCTGCTGCTGCTTACTTTCCCCTCACAGGTCCTGGTCCAACTGAGGCCCCTGCCCAGCCATGCAACAACTTCAGGGGCAGCTCCAGCCTCAGTACTGGAGTCAGGGCCAGAGTTGCAGGTGCCACTGGATGGAGCAAAGCACCAGCTGGAGCTGGGCCTGTGACTGGAAGCTAAGCAGTGGCAGTGCAAGGAGGGAGAGACAACAGTGGGGTGGCAGTGGGGAGCAGAGGTGTGGGGGAGCAGAGGCTGAGTGGAGCAGGTGGTGAAGAGGAGAATATAGCTGTGGCTCCAATCCTGACCCAGGGGCAGATTTGGAGCTGTAGCTGATGCTCCCATCCCCAACCCCACCCCCATCCCAACAGCTTGTACTCAAGTCCAAGATGAGAGGCTTTTTTCCATATGTTGAATGGGGGGAAAAACCTCATCTCAGATTCTAGTGAATATTGTAAATGGGTAAGCCTTTCTTTATACATTTCTATTCAGTTTTAGGCAGTCACAATATTTTTTTGTTTGTTTAAAGACGATAGTTCTGATATTAAGCACTGCAGTTCAAATGAGGGATAAAATGTCAGGTTGGGCAGATGATTGTTCTTAACAATAGCCATCAAGAAGAAAAGATAGGAGATGGAGAGAAAAAGAGAAGGGAAGCAAATCCAAAAGAGAAAAGAGACTGTGTATGAGTGAGAAAAGAAATTATTTGAATTACCACAGTATTTCACATTCATTATAGTTAGATGTGATAAACTGGTTCTGCTAGAATAAGAGCTACCTGACCATTAACCTGAAACTTTAACTGAATGTTTTTGATGTTTGAGAGAGAAAAATTCCCCCATAACATTTCATCTTTATACACCCTGCCTTCTTTGCTTCCAACTCAGACAAGGTGTAGAGGGGCCACAATAACCTATTGCCTAATGTTATCAAAATATATATAGGCATTATCTGATAATTACTTCTAAAGGCATCTTTCCAATACCTATCCACTATTATTCCACTGTAGATATGAGGAAAAAGAGAGATGCGCTAAATGACTTGCCAAAAGCTGAACAACATGCATTAGCAGCAGAATCAGAAGAAGCCAGAAACTTTTATCTTCAGATCTTGCGTTATTTCAGGTCAGGTCAGTTCTGAGGCCGGTGTGACCACTGGGGCAGCTGAGATGCTGTAACAACCGTTCGCTATTCCAATGAGGTCAGTTGAGTTGCTCTGCATCATTGGTGATTCTTTGGGTGGAGTGAGCTGGTGGTGTCCATCTCCTGTCCAGGTATAGATGGCCATTGGCTTGCAAGGAGCTCATCCACCCTTTGATAGGTCTTGTTTTTAGTCCTGTTGGGTGTCCACAAACCCTCCTGACCCAGGCAAGCCCAGCTGGAGGCACCAGTCTAGTTACCAACAACCTGACCACAGAACAGGCTATACTGGTTTACATGGTACCAGAGGGAAGACCAAGAGAGGCCTGGCATGACACCTTCCATCATTTTACTACACTGGTAATGGCATTTTTGCCTAATAACAAATAAGAAGTATGTAAAATATCACCAGAAATCCTGAAATTAAATTTCTGGTCCAGTTTTATCAATCTAGATTTGGACAATATAGGCAAAGAGCTATATTTTTAGATTAAAAAAAAGAATGTACTAATTGTTCATCTTTCTCTCCTGTTTTAGTCATTAGAATATGTTTATTTTGGGTATGTGCAGAAATCTAGTAATAGATTAATTAACAAATCTAGTAAATAGTTACTAGTAAATCTAGTTGTATTTATTACTAAATAGTAATAATCTATTTGCATTTATTGAAGTATGTACCCCAAAGCTATACAATGAAATCAATGGAAACCATTATTAACTAAGACATTTTATAACTAGTAATATCAACATCATCTTACATTTATATGGTGTCTGAACTGCTATAAAAATTATGCACAAAGATAATTTCATTCACCACTGAATTGTGACTATGTATCTTGTAATTTGGGACATTCCAAAGATGCTTCTAAATCATATTCATAATATCCCAGCTCATTTAATCAAGTCCTTGGCATTTTAAACTAAACACTAAATGGAACTATAAGTTTAATATCTGACTTTATGATTAGTATAGTATATCATATAATGTTAATTAAGACTTACAATTAGAAGATATAACCATTAAAAGACCCATCACTAATTTGTACAACATTCAACTCAAGCAAAAGACTTTGGGGATTGTCAAGCTATATAGCAAGGGATGGCCTGGTGTAATTAATTTTAAGTTGTAAATATATGTAATATTGTACTACAAGCTTAGATTTTACTTGAAGAATCTAATTTCTGCTATGTTCTCTTAAAAAAAACCTGGAAAAACTTTCCATAAAAAGGAATCATACTCATTTTCTTCTCTCTGCAATCTTGGACATAAAAAAAAAAATATACTGATATACATGACAATTCAGGTATATATATTATGAAATATAATTTTAGTTTTAAATGTTGGAATTGATCTGAAAATACCAAAATAATCTGGGATCAGGAATTGATTACTGTATTAAACCCAAATTCTCCAGATAGAGTCCCATATGGACATGCTGTTCCTGAGTGGCAAAAATGAGTATGTAAGAGCAAACACTAAATAGCATGTGTAAAAGTCCAGAGATTCAGTCAATTTTCCATCAGCTCATGCAAGACGAGGAGGATATTCAATGACAATGCAGCATTTGGCTCCCTTCCTACAAATAACTGCTGTATACCCTTTAATACCTTTACCTGTGAGAGTACCTTTACCTGTCTGCAATGGAGCTGTTCAAGCTACTCACATGCATAGGCTTGGACGAGGTTCCAGGGAAATGTCCCAAGAGCCCCCAGGATTTGGATGACTTCTAAGCCCATCCAAGCAGTGGCAGGTTTGAACACAGATGCCATTGATCTGGGTATGTAAGTCCCAGTTGGCAGGCAGCCCAGGGCCCAGTAACTTAAATCAACAGATCCATCTGTCAGTGTCCCTATGACAGAGAAAGCTGAAGCCAGGAGGCTCAGGAGGTGAGGGATGCTGGTGACAAGGGGCAGGCGGCCCTGGCTGCCTTCTGTTGCGTCTTCAGTTTGATTTTAGTGTGCTGAAATATCAGTTGCTATAAGGCATTATCTAAGATATGCTTTAACTCTGCAATACATTCAAAGACAAAAGGCAGTTATTAGCAATGGACCAGCATATCCATCACATGAACCAATGAAGAAACTGGGTCTCAGCTGGGAATCTCGTCATGAAACAAGGCAGTGGTGCTCTTATTTAAAAAGAAGAAATACCATTACCATCTTTTTGACAAATGGTATACTAATTTGCTAAAAAAATAAGTAATGTTAGTTATCAAAAAACTATTCATGATTTTGTATTAAGCTCAACAAATCATTTCCCCCAAGAAAACAAAAATGTGTGATGTGGTGCCAGCACATACTGCTGCTGGTAGTTGCCTTTTGCTGAGTAGCCTTCTGTTTGGTCAGTCACCCACAATGTGGGAGACCCAGGGCATGGGCAGATGAAGTAATTATACCAATTGAAAATGGGAAGAGGAAGGACTGAGAGAAGTTCAGCTGAATCTGTGGTAACTGTTTCAACGGTCTGCTCAATCCTATGGTTAGTGGAAGCTAAATCACAATAATTTGTTACCTTTTCATACAGGGGTAAACCTCTGCAGTTTCACATTAGATTACTGTGGGGTAGGAGTTAACAAATGGATGTGCAGTTGTCAGGAGCTGTTTGTAAGTGGTGAGTCCCCTCGACACATACATTGTTTGCATAATGGTTTGACTTCCTCCTCTGGCTGAGGCAATATGAGACTTTGTCTCCCACCTCTCTGGAGAGTGACCCAATCCCTGGGCCTTCCTGGGACACTGCTCAACCCCAAGAAAGGGAGGGTTTGACGTACTTGAACTACCTCTTCATCTTTTAGCTGCTTTGTGAACCTGGATCACCATTTACTTTGCTTTTCTCATAAAAGGAAATAGAAAAGAAGAAAACGTTTTCTCATATTTTACTGTAAATAAGATGTTTAGGTTTTTTACTTTGGCAGGAAAAAACAAAATATGTTCATTGCCATTTCATCTGAATGATTTTCATCTGATGTTGTGTTTCAGTCAAAGAATCAGTTGTATGTGCAGCCCTAACTACTGTGGCTGAGAGCACCTCTACTTTCTCCTAACCTTGGAGCCCCATCCACCCTGACCCAAGACAACGACAGGATTAGGCACCCAGTGTTAGTCACTTTTCTTATAAACCCTGTCTTTTTTCTCAAACATTTTAGGGAGTTCAGTGGTTAGAAAAACCGCTTGAGTATGCCTGCCCATAGAGAGGAACTGAGATACCTAAAGCAGGCACGGGCAGATCTAGGAATTTGAAAATCAGGGTACAGAAGATGCAGCTACAGCTCCTTCCCAGCCATCCCCTCTCTTGTCACCCTCTCCTCTCCAGCTCAAGGACCTCCCTACACATTAACACCCTCCCCCCCCCCGCACGCATAGTTTACCTAGGGTTTGCCTCTAGGTGCAGGAAGGGGGGATCCACCCACTGCCACTGCTGTCTCCCCCTGACCTGGGGGCAGGGGGAAATCCCAGGGCTGCTCCTTCCCCTCTCCCGCTGGGGCTTTTGTGAGCAGCAGCACAGGGAGATGGGCTCAGCTGGGAGTGTTGGCAGTGAGCAAGTCCCCCTTCCAGTTGCTCCTACTACCTGCCCAAAGATGGTGCCCCCCACTGCACAGAAGCAAGTGCTGGAAATAGAGGAGCTCTCCACTGTTACTGCTGTCCCCAGCCAAGCCTGGCACCCCAAGTTGCTGCTTCATGATCCAGTTGGAAAAATGCAGTGGAGGAGGAAGGAGACCTGTTGTTATCCTATTGTTATCAGGACCTGCTGCTGAGCCTGGCACCCTGCATAGCCACTTCTCGCAGCCCCAGGGTGGACAGGGGCAAGAGCAGTCCTGGGACTTCCCCAATTCCTGGGTCAGCTAGGAACAGTAGCAGTGGTAGGCAGGTCACCCCTTCTTCACTTGTTCCATGCTTGGACCTCCCAATAGTCCCAGGCTAGGCTGGGGCTCCAGCTATGCCTTAGACTCTGCAAGAGACCCAGGTATCCATGGCCATGGGGAACCAGAACCGCTGGTATGTGATGTACACAATAAAAGAGAAGTGCAACTGCACCACTGGATCTGCTTGTGAAAGTACAGGTGAGTTAGAAAGATCCAGCTCAGGTCAAAGGCAGACAGGTGTTAGGATGCTCTGCCAGGGTATCAATACAGATGGGTCATGGCCTGAGGTTGCTGGGCATGTAGGGA
>NW_005841996.1:1817432-1861532 GCF_000455745.1 Alligator sinensis
ATAATCTCTGATTTAAAAAATAAATCCCCAATTCTGATTAAAAAAATCCAATATCTACATTTTCCATGATTAAAATGAAACACCACTATATATATATGTATCAATTGAACACAATGGACAGGCTTGTAAGGTGGGCAGATCAAAATCTGATGTTTAACACTGAGAACGTAAAGAGCTCCATCTGGGGAGAAATAATCCGCCACATACTTACAGGCTCGGTGGTGCTACACTAGCTAGCACCAGAACTGAAAGAGACCTGGGGGTCATGATCAACCACAGAATGAACATGAGCTACCAGTGCGATAGTATAGCTGGCAGAGTGATGCTATAGCTGGCAGAGCAAACAATACCCTCGCATGCATCAACTGGTGCATCTCAAGCAAAACTAAAGATATCATTCTTCTGCTCTACTCAACATTGGTGAGGATGCAGCTGGAATACTGCATCCAGTTCTGGGCGCTGCACTTCAAAAAGGACGTGGAGAAGCTTGAAAGCATCCAAAGGGAGGCCATACGAATGATTAGAGAGCTGGAGAACAGGCCATAAAAGGAGAGGTTGAAGGATATGGGACTGTTCAGCCTGGAGGAGAGAAGACTTAGGGGGGACTTGGTGGCAACCTATAAGTATATAAGTGGGGAACATTGCGGGCTGTGAGAGCATCTGTTCACCAAGGCACCTTAGAGGAAGACAAGGAATAATGGACATAAACTGCTAGAAGATCACTTCAGATTGGATATTAAGGAAAAACTTCTCCACTGTTTGAGGCTACTTGTACACACCACGGGGGGTTATTTTGGTTTACTTCTTCCTAAACTGAAGTGGTGGGTTGAAGCCAAGGGAAATAGCTGCACCAGCTGAGTGCTGAGCCTAGCGTTCGCCAGTGGCACTGTACTCAGAATTCAGCAGCACCACTTGCAGAAGACAGGGCCAGGCTCAACTCTTGGCTGGTGCAGCCCCATCCTCTTTGAGCCCAGCACCACCTGCAGGGGACAGGGGTGGAGATGGGCTCGGCCAGGTTCAGTGCTTGGCTGGTGCAGCCTCATCCCCTGTGAGTGGCGCCAGAAGAAAATGCAAGAAAAACTTGCATAGCCTAGCCTTTCCCACCCCATCTCCAGTTGATGTTCAAAGTTTAGCCATTGGCATTCCTCTGATAAAGAGCAAGATGTGCACAATGTCTACACAGGGGACGGGGCTGCATGAGCTGAGTGCCAAGCCCAGCCAAGCCCGCTTCCGTCCCTGTCCCCTCCCCTGACCCCTGTGAGCAGTACCAGACTCAGCACCACTCACATGGGACAGGGATGGGGACAGGGATGGTGCTCGGCTGGCATAGCCCCATCCCCTGCGAAAGGCACTGGCAGCACCACTTGCAGGGGATGGGGTGGCACCAGCTGAGTGCCGAGCCCAGCCCCGACTTGTACAGGGTGCCTATGAAAATCCTTACCTTTCATATCAAAAAGCTGGAGGTGGTGCTATACACTGTGTCAATCTATACACCATGAAATATGGTATATTTTGTGCAGTAACTTTGTTGTTTATTCCTGGTTCTATCACTCCATTAATTGAATTAACATGTGGCCAGGTCACTTCTTAAGATGCAATTAGCCAGTTAATCACATTTTAAATGTAACATGTGTCATGGGTCAAAGATATGTAGTACTGTGGGAACATACATAATCAACTGGGTGCCTGAGAGGATCTGTTCCAGAATTTTAGGGCAACTGGACTGTAGAAGGTGGAAGGTTCTTCACATGCAATATATAGACTCATAACAGTCTGCTTTCATCAGGCCCCATTGGTTTAAGAGTGGAGACGGTTTACTAGTGGGGTTCACCTGCCCACTCACTAACTTAGAATCATAGAATCATAGACAATTAGGGTAGGAAGGGACCTCAGGAAACCATCTAGTCCAACCCCCTGCTCAAAGTAGGACCATTCCCAACTAGATCACCCCAGCCAAAGCTCTGCCTTGAAAACCTTGAAGGATGGAGATTCCACCACCTCTCTGGGTAACCTGTTCCAGTGTTTTACTACCCACCTAGTGAGAAAATTCTTCCTAATATCTAACCTAAATTTCCCTTGCTGCAACTTGAGACCATTGCTCTTTGTTCTGTGATCTTCTACCACTGAGAACAGTCTAGCTCCATCCTCTTTTGAACCCACTTAAAGTAGTTGAAGGCTCTAATTAAATCCCCTTTCAGTCTTCTGTTCCCTAAATGAAATATGCCCAGTTCCCTCAGACGCTCCTCGTAAGTCATGTACCCCAGCCCCCTCATCATTTTTGCTGCCCTCCGCTGGACTCTCTCCAATTTCTCCACATCCTTTCTGTAGTGGGGGACCCAAAACTGAACACAATGCTCCAGATGTGGCCTTACCAGTGCTGAATAGAGGGGAATAATCACTTCCCTTGCCCTGCTGGCACCTACCAATGCAGCCAGTATTCCACTACCCTTCTTGGCAGCAAGGGCACACTGCTGGCTCATATTCAGCTTATTGTAACCCCCAGGTCCTTTTCTGCAGAGCTGCTGCCCAGGCAGTCAGCCCCCAGCCTGTACTTGTGCATGGGACTGTTCCGTTCTAAGTGCAGAAATTTGCACTTGTCCTTGTTGAACCTCATGAGATTCCTTTTGGCCCAATCCTCCAATTTGTCTAGGTCACTCTGAATCCTAGCCCTACCCTCCAGCATATCTACTACTCCCCCCAGCTTGGTGTCATCTGCAAACTTCCTGAGGGTGCACTCTATGCCATCTGCCAGGTTGTTAATGAAGATATTGAACAAAACCGGTCCCAGGATCGACTCCTGGGGCACTCCACTTGATACCAGCTGCCAACTAGACATTGAGCTACTGATTACTACCCTCTGAGCCCGATGCTCTCACCAATTTTCTATCCGCCTTACAGTCCATTCATCCATCACACACTTCCTTAGCTTGCCTGCGAGAATGCCGTGAGAGACCATATCAAAAACCTTGCTAAAATCAAGGCATACCACATCCATTGGTCTCCCCGCATCCACAGAGCCAGTCATCTTGTCATAAAAGGCAATCAGGTTGGTCAGGCATGACTTGCCCTTGGTGTATCCATGCTGACTGTTCCTAATCACCTTCTTCTCCTCCAACTACTTAGAAATGGATTCCTTGAGGATCTGCTCTATGATTTTTCCAGGGACTGAGGTAAGGCTGACTGGTCTGTAGTTCCCTGGATCCTCCTTCCCTTTCTTAAATATGGGCACTATTTTCCATTTTCCAATCATCTGGGACCTATTCTGATCGCCATGAGTTTTCAAAGATGATGCATCCCATCCAGCCTCATGCACTTGTGCACATCCAGCTTTTCTAAATAGTCCCTAACCTGTTCTTTCACCACTGAGGGCTGCTCGCCTTCTCCACAAACTGTGTTGCCCAGTGCAGTAGTCTGGGAGCTGCCCTTGTCTGTGAAAACAGGCAAAAAGGCATTGAGCACTTCCGTCTTTTCTGCATCCTCTGTCACAAGGCTGCCTCCCCCATTCAGTAAGGGACCCACACTTTCCCTGATCCTCCTCTTGCTACCAACATACTTGTAGAAACCCTTCTTGTTACCCTTCACATCCCTTGCTAGCTGCAACTCCAATTGCACTTCGGCCTTCCTGACTTCATCCCTGCATGCCCAAGCCATGCTCTTATATTCTTCCCTAGTTATTTGTCCAAGTTTCCACTTCTTATATGCTTCCTTTTTGTGATTTAGTTTACTAAACAGTTCCCTGCTAAGCCAAGCTGGTTTTCTGCCATACTTGTTAGTCTTTCTGCGCATGAGGATGGTTTGTTCCTACACTCTCAATAATGCTTTTTAAAAATACAATTTATAACTGTGAGGTGTCCTTCGAGAGAGCAGAACCAGGTTGGGTTGTGAAAATAAACATTTGGATTTTTTTTTCATCATATAGTCATGTTTCACCTGGCAAAAATTTGGATTAAGATTATTTCTGGAGGTAAACATGTGCAAATTTGTCAGGATGGGGCCAAGTTTAATCAAAACTAGAGGTAAAGTCACTAAAATCAGAATTGAATTTATAATAGCAGCTTTGTTCTTCAATTCTTCTCATTATTAGTAACTAAACTCTTCTCATTACTAGAATTATGAACTACCTTATGGAAAAAGCAAAATATTTTTAGAGGAAACTTCAGTTAGAAGACCCTTCATTTTATTAAAGGAAGATCTAAGTTAATTTTGCATTCAAGAGGAATAAGAATCATTTAAACTAAAACCTGCTAAAAGTCAAGGTCACCACGAAAATGAGTCCATTTTCCAGTCACTCCAGTCAATCTTCAATTTGTTTTAACCTCTGCTTCTAGCAGTCTCTTTGAAGTAATAATACACTGAGCAGAAAATCAAGATGAAAATGTGAAATGGTAACCTTTTTTTGGCATTAATCAGAAAAAAGAAGTCATTGTGGTTTATAACTGAATGGTTATGTTTTGAGAAAGAACTTTGAAATGACAAATGGTACCCTTTATCTTCAGTGGCTATTTCAACATTTTTGTGAGATACAATAAGCAACAAAGTTATGCTGTTTTAATGATGAATTGTGAATATTTTAGTATTTTTAATCCTTCCTCAGGAAAAAAAGTAATTATAGATGCATTTAAAAATGCATATTAGAACTATTAAATTATAATTACTCTAAATAAAAAAAAAGTTAATATCTAGTGTAGAGCACCTATAAAATGCACCTGACTGTTTTGGAATAAAGTGTCTGACCAAACATGAGGAAGAAAGTCTTGCATTCGAAAACTTGCCTATCTTTATCCAAACTACATAGCTGGTCCAGCCAAAGATGCCCCCATAAGAAATCCTTGCTAATCACCTAATTTCAAGACCTTCATGGCTACAACATCATTCATATACTGCCATGGCCAGATTATACATACTTATGCACATAAATAACTTCACTTAACATGCATAAAGTTAACCATGTGTGTAAGAGTATGAACGGTCAAAGCCTATACTTTTATCATAGGAAGGAAAGAATTCAAAAGTTTACATAAAGTTTGCAGTTTGAAGCATTCTACACCCAACAGCAGGTTAATAGCCTAAGGAAATGAAGATTTCATTATAAATATCATCCTTTTTCAGTGGACAGGATTTGTGCCTGCAAGGAAAATATATAATGCCAGGCAAAGAATCTTTCAAAAGCTGATTAAAATGTGAAAAGCACAAGTGTGCATTTGTTCATGCATATCACAATCTTGCAATAAATGGAAGTGAAGTACTGTAGACAGTTAACAATCAGCTATGTATAAAAATAAGAATACATATATCTGTAAAACAGTACAAGACTGAAAAGCTCTGGAGGTGGTGTATACAAAAATAATGTCAGTGTTATTTCACTATAATGTAAATTGAAAAAAATGACAGATTGTAATGTTTTGAAGTAATATAGGACGTCTGTTCATTTTTACTATCTGCAGAATTTCACTATAACTAAGGTTATTATGAACCAGAAACTTTTGGTACATTACTGCTGTTGAATTCTAATTAAAAAGTAATTAGGACCAAATTATTGCAGATCAAGAATCTCAACAATTCAGTTATTCAATAAGATCTAGAGTAAAGGTATCAGAATCTGGCCCTTTCTAAATGACAGCAATTTATCATCAAAGCAGATTAAATTGGCCCAGAATTATTTTTCCCCAGTTTGTACAATGTCACTGGCTACAAACTAAAATCAGAAACACATTACCCACAAAAACTTAATCAGTTTGGAGTTAGGATTGCTGGATTAGACCTAGATCTCTAACACAAGCCAATAAATAATTGTTATCTCATCAGCACTGCTCAGTTCTCAGTCTTTACTCCCCCCCTTTCACCATTCACAGCCATTATAGCTTTAAAACTACCCTCAAAGGCAGCAAGAAGAGGGGCGTGTGGCCACATGGGAACAGATGGGAGGCTTTAGTGAGGCACCGGGAAGGGGAAGGTAACTGGGTCCATGGATGCCTAGCTCTTCTCTCCATTCATTCAGAGCACTCCAGTTACAACATGTCTCTGTGTGCTCAGGTCTCTAGGCTGTGATCCCTCTTTGACAAACTTCAAAGGAATCACAGATGGATAAGCTGACTTGTGAATAGATGGGGTTGCTTTGCTCAGAGAAATTCTGGTACAGGTCTTCACCCCAACCCCTTCTCACTTCTAAACATAACAGGGCACAGGGAAACGTGAGACTTATGTAGTTACTTACTCCACTACTAAGTCAGCCTCTCCTGACGTATCTCTGATTTGTGTATTGGCATCCCAATATTACAGACCTCAGAAGGCCTATCACACAGGGAGTCCAGTTTGGATAAACAGCTGTGGGGATAAACAGCAGCGAGGCACGTTTCCTGGATGGTGAATGAGGGAAGCCTGTTTTTAAAGTTTGGAGGTTATAGTAAATAGCACATGTAATGAGCTAGGGCTGAGTTGGGACTGACCCAGTTCCAAACCTCAGCTGGAGGTAGGTAATCAGACAATCAGACTGAGTCTGGGATATCAAGCTGAAGGTTGAGATGAGGTTGTGGTTAAGGCATATAGTTGAGCCAAGCTGGGAGGTCCAAGATCAGAAGCAATCAGGAACAGGAATAATATGGAATAGGCAAAGGGGTTCAAAGCAGAGGTTCAGAGCACAGAATCAGATGTAGAAGTTCTGAGCAGGTCAGAGGCACATCAAAGCAGTCTGTTGCCCAGACAGTTCTCTGCTTGGACTGACCTTAGACAACTACTGCGGACAGGCATCCTTCAGGGAGCCTAGGAGCTCTCACAACATCTACTATGACCTGCACTCAGCGGGCACGTCCAGGTGAGTGCACACGTACATTTCCTTGGGGACAAATAGCAGTGGCACATAGTTGTGCTGCTGCTACTTGTCCCCGACGAACTGCCCTGCATGGTGCGTACTCTGGTGTGTGGCAGATCGCACCTGGGCTGGCTCCAGAAGCCTTACTTGGAGTCCTAGGGGCCTCCTATGGCTGCAGCACTGGCAATCCAGGCATGCGGAGCCTGGCTGACAGCTGGAGCTTGGCTCTGGCCAGCCAGGCTCCGGTTTCAGGCAACGCACACTGCAGCCATGTGTGCCACCCTACTTTTTTCCTGCATTTTTTTAGATACTAGGAGTTCCCAGTATCTAATTTTCATGTGCGCCATGTGCATTTTGCAGCGCCTCAAAATCCTTTGAGATGCTGCAAAGCACATGTGTGCACGTCTGGGTGCGCCCAGTGATTCTCCTGATCTGAACAAGGTCATGACAACTCTTCAATAAAGAAATAATAATCCTGCTGGGTCAGATGGTATCCCTGTAGAAATCTACAGAACAGGAGGTAATTATCACAAGCAGTGCCTATACCAAGTCCTCCCAAATGATGGAAAGTATGGCAACATGTTGCACAATGGAAACAAAACAGATAGTAATTCAAATTGGGACAAAGCAGAGGTGTATTATAGCCCCTGCACTCTTTTTGCTGCTGAGGCATGCCAGGAGAGGCATTTTCACTGTGTGCTCCCAGGAGAAATGCCTGTTTGCAGACTGAAGTTCAGAAGTACAGCATCTTGCATAGATAGACATTTGAAAACTATACTGGGCTGATGACTGTACCAAAGTACCTCACAGAGAACAACATCAGAAAGAGATCCACAATCCACCTTTTTGAGGCATAAATCAGTTTTGGGAACACAATAAATATAAGGAAAACCCACGTGCTTCTCTAATCAGCTTTGAAGATAAGCTCTGCACCATTCAACATCACCATAAGAACAAGAATAAAGACTGTTCACCATTTCACTTGCTTTGGAAGTATTCTTCCAAAGACACCCACTATTGAGAAAGATAACACCTTATTCATTAGAAACACACTAACAAATGATAGAGGCCTGCACAGTTGTGTTTTTTAACATCATCAGATCATATATTAAGCACCTAAGTGCCACTTACATAACCATGAAATTGCTAGTCTTGGTAGTCTTATGCACAGTTTGGATTTCCGATAGCTGTGCTAACACCGCACTTCCCTTCTGAGCATGCTAGATAGACTGTACTCTGGTTACATAGGTGTCTGGGTGAAATAAAATCACTGAGGAATGTGCGTAATGCTGTGTGAGTCTCCAGACTCTGACTGCAGAAAAACCATGTCTGGGACATCGGTAGAGGAGGAGCTATCTCAATGCAGATGATCAGTTTTTAGCTCACATAAATTAATGGCCAGAGGACCTGCTCAGGGGGTGGAAGATCCTAGTTCTCGGGTCCCCTCCTACAGAAGGGACTGGATATTTCACTTTCTTCTTCCCAGTAAACAGCTCCAATGACCAGGCCATAGGTCAAGAATTATCCAAAACACATTTCAACCATCTGCTTGATGCTAGCCCTCTGGGCAGTCAGAAGGGAAATAAGTGGAGCCAGGGGGAAGGCACTACAGAGGAAAGATGACTCAGTTAGATGAGACAGAGCCCTCACTATAGCCAACTGGGCTACAAGATGGGAGGTTCTTGTGGCATGTATGCATGTAGGGCCATGAGTAGAACCGAGTGGGGTGTCTACTGCCCCACATCCATTTTTTTCTAGTACCTGTGTTATTGCCTCAGTTCCAAAGGAGTACTGAGTCCAGGGGCTATCCAGGGTGACTGCCAGAGCCCCACTGCCCTGCAGGAAGAGTGGTTGCACTGCCAAAGGTGCCCCACTGGGCTAGCAGGACCAGGAGCAGATTAATCAGGCAGTAATTCAATTTACAGTAACCACTTTCAGGCACCTGCACAAACAGCTGCTGTCACTATTGCCGTTGCTGCCACTGCCACCACACCCTGCACCCCGTGCTGCTTTCCTGCCCTAGGGCATGAGGTGACAGCCTCGCTCTAGACGGTCTCTCCCTATCTCTACTTACCTCCATTCTAAGAGACATTTTCTTCTTCAACCTGCCTACTCTTTTCTCCAAATGCTTATTGTTGGTAAGCTTGCCTTACTATAGTTTCTGTGCTGAGCAGGAGAGTGAGCTGGTAGCATTAGAAAATATAAGCAAATGATTTAACTTGACAGTTCTGTCACTTAAACTCAGAAAAAGGCAATGAAGTTCTTCTGCAGTCATTCTGTATGTCCCCAAAGAGACAGGGGAACTGACAGACAAGGAAGAAGGACCATTGTTTAAAAATAGTGCATTGATAAATGATTTCATTGAAGAAGTTAGGAAAGTTTTCCTGTAAAGCAACCCGGTCATATAAAGAGGAGTAATATCAAATCAGGAAACTATATGTGGCCATTACATTTTAAAACAAGGGACTTCAGTTTTAATTTAAATGCAAATCTCAGTGTATCCCTAGCTATGGAATAACTATCAACATATTAATTTAAGGTTCAACCACAAATTAAATGAAGGAAAACTGCTGGCAAAAATATGTATTTGAGGAAAGTCAAATCCTATTTTGTTAACAACAATGTCTACGTAGTACCTTACACACCCAGAGAAATTCTACTCCTGGACAATTCTACTCCTTCTCCTGTATCGCTGCACACCACAGAGTTGTGCTAACTGAGCAAGAGCAATAGCAGCTATTGCATATACATGTGGCTATTGTGGCCATGTACTTTCCTTAAAAGCCTGACTATGGAGTGGGCCCAAACCCAGTACTCCTTTGGAACTGAGGCAATAATACAGGTACTAGAAAAAATGGGTGCAGGGCAGTAGACACCTCACTGAGCCACATGTTTTCTGGCCTGTTTCCTTCCTCTTGGCCCCACATACCTCCCTCTGCGGGGTCCTTGCAGGGCCACTTCAAAAAGAGTGCTGGAAAAGGGACAGGGGCACAGCTGACCTGTGCTGTGGTGGTTAGAGTGCTGCACTGGGATATAAGGGACAGCTGGATGGGGAGAAGCATGCCTCAGTGCAATGGCTCCATGTGCTTCAGTGTGGGGGGGCTCTGCAGTGGAGCCCCTGTGCTGAGGCACACAGAGACAGGAGCAGCCAGCCCAAGGCTGCCTGCTTCACCATCTCGAGGCACACTGTACCCCAACTAGACAGAAAGAGGCTGGCTGGGGTGCAGGGTGCTTCAGCCAAGGGGCTCCACAGCATGTGGAGACAGGGGAGCAGGCAGCACACGAGCAAGTTATGCACTGTGGCACAAAGTAGAAGCACAAATTTGTGCTGCTACTATTTGCGCTGCTGTAAAGGCATGCCCATGATCATGTGGGGGGGGGGGGGGGGTGCTCCAGCCACCCTTAGGCCAGTGCTGTCACAATGCCCTGAAGTTTTAGGATACACATTTGTAAAACTGTATCATGCTCAGTAAATTGTATAGTTACTGGTATCTTCCTCTTTTATCCTCCTTCACCTTTTTTGTATATAATAGTAGGCTACAAAAAGTTCAGTCCATATATCATGGTGGAATGCTGGCATGCCAAATCGTGTTATTCATTGATAAAAAGCTAGTTCTTAAGGAGAAGTATACACAATCCAGCATGAATCACTTTTTTCAAGATTTCAAGTAATTTTAATTGAGGCAAAAATAACACTTTTGCTATAAAACAAAAAAGGACCCAATATGCACTGAACTATAACTGTTCTTTGCCATCAGCTGCAGTTTCTCCTTGTTCAGATCAATGCAGTTAATCCATTCTCTGCCAGCCAGACACCTGAGGGCTCTACATTGCCCTCCTAATTCCATCTCAGAGGGTTAAGTTAGTTTCTCTCACCACAGTATTTGCAAACCATGCCCCACTGCCAAGCCAGTATTAGGCAGGAAACAAAAGCAGTATCTGGATAACATGGCCCAAGTATTGCTGTCACAGTGCCCTGACTCTGATATCCCTACAAGAAGGCCCTTTTAATGACAGCATTTACCAGGGGAGTATGGCACACCTCTCCTGCCTGACAGTGCCATAGCATTTCTATGTACAGCTCAATGTAGGGGAAAGCAGGACCTTGAACTTGGTTTGTCTTGCTCTGCTGGACACTTTCTTTCAGCATCTGACATGCACCCCTATATTTAGATAACAGATCTAAACTTCTAAAATATTCCAAAAATTGAATAGGCTTCTAGAGTTTCTATAGGTATTTTTCATTTCTAAAGTGCAGAGCTGGGAACAATATCTTTCTAAATACACACAGTGGAGCAGATCTGTTGGAACTCAGCTCACCATAAAGAGCACTTATACATGTGCTGGACGTCTGCTCTGATGCATGCTTATTAGCTGGAGCAGACTTGCTTAATTTGAGTTTGCTAGAGCGTGATAATTAGCATACTGCAGCAGCCTCCACATCACATGTATTCAGTGTCCCTGCACCATTTTGAAGTGCAGGACACTGAATACACCTGATGCTATGGGCACTTTAATTAGAGCAACTCTGAGAACCACTCTAATTAAAGTGCCCCCCACCCCACCCTGAGCATGTGTAATTAAACACCCAAAGTCTGTAAACAAGCATATTGGTAATTAACCCATACATTTGCAGTGGTAAGAGCCTTGGCTGAGAGGAGTGAGCCTGACAGACATAAATCAGATCAGGAACAAACTGTCTGAGACAGAGACTTTCAGTCATCCCTAGTAGTTAGCTGGACCAGGAACTTAAGTCAGGAGCCAGCAGACTAGCCAGAGGAGGAACCAGAACCCAGAACTGTGTGGCAAACCAAAGTTGGGGGCCACAATCAGGAATCGAGAGACAGGCTATGGTCAAGAGCTGAGAGTCATAGTCATGAACAAACCAAAGAGGAGGAACCAGACAACAGGTACCAGGAGCTCAAGAACAAGGACCAGATTTAAGGCAAGGTGTTGGGGGCAGAACAGTCTATAGGAGACTAGTTGTGCAGACAGTTCATCACTGTCTGCCCTGCTGGTCGTTAAGTCCGAGTCTGGGGTGCGCTCATTTTCCTGCCAATGCAGCAGCCAAGTAGAGTAGTGACACCTCACAGAAGTCAAAAGCCACTCTCAGAAGTGTAAGAGTTGAGCCTTTGCTCAGTCACCACAGGTTTGCTTAAATGGGGGACCTATTGTTCTTCCCAGGCCATCAAGTAGCACACAGTTGTGCTGAACAGCCATGCCAGGTGGGGATTGCTGCCAGGGTTCCTGCAGTTGGTCACGTCATAGGTTTCATTACAAGTTTGTATTTAAAATCATGGGCTATTCCCCACAAAAATCCCAAGGTGATACTTTACTCTGATTGAGGTGGACATGTCTAAAGGTTTCACCAGACATAAAACAATTCTACAATATATTGGGCTAGCATCAATAAATCAACATACAACCATGTCCCCTGGGACTTTGCCAACTTAAGTTTCTCTTTAGACTACTGCAGTGGTTTTCAACCTTCCTAAAGTCAAGAAATCCTTCCATATCACTTCCTCTGGCATGGAACACCTACTCCTGGCTCTATGGGCTGTGTAAACTGATGTGGATCAAAAAGACCTGGCCTGGGAATGGCATCACACTGCCTCCCAGCCCAGTCTTCCATTACCCCCCAGTCTCTTTGCAGAATCCTTAGGTTCCTATCATGAGTTCTGCGAACACAATTTAAAAAACACTGTACTAATGGATAACTTCTGTCATTGCCTTTTGGTGTCAAATAGGGTCTCAAACCATGTCTATATACAAAGAAGTCATCCTATTGAAATGTCCTTGCTTCGCTGATGAATGGCCTCAAGAGCATCATGGAACTAGACCAATTGTCACACAGACAATGGGAATTTCAAATGGATGGAAACACTATGAACTGCTGTTGGTGACAAGAAAGTGTCCAAACATGGGACAGCTTTTGAGGCAGCATGAAATTGCTCATGAATATCCTTATATATACTTCAAATGCTTCATGCTCTGCCCCCCAGTGGATCACTGATTCTCTTGGGATCTCAAAACTGTGGAAATACTTTTAGGAAATAGTGGCCACATCTACACGAGTGGCAGACTGCCCAGTTATTGCTGTGCAGTCATTTAGTACTTGTATAACCAAGTTCTAAATGACTGTGCAGTAATCGGCATTACTTAGGAGTAGCAATCCTGCACAGGTTTTTTTCTGATGCTAGGCAGTAGCATCGCATCATGGTTAGTGCCCCCCAAGACTATTGCAGTGTAGCAACAAGTTACTGTGCAGTAGCTCATTGCCACTGTGGAGCAGCATCTCATGTAGGTGCAACCACTGTCACCAAACAAAAAAAGAAAAAGAAAAACACCACCTTTTTGATGAAGTCTGGGGTGCCTCAGAAAAGCATAGCACTAATCAAGAAAAGATGGTAATTTAAAGGGATCTTTCTTTTCATCCCACCCAAGAAGCCAGATGGCAGGAGTTAAATGGGCCAGGGACTCCACCAAGGAAAGGAAAGGGAAGCTTCTAGCTGCTTCCCTATAAACAGCAAGCAGAACCTCGGTGGCTGTTGGGAGAAGAAGGGTCTCTGCAAAAGCAGAAGAAGTTGTGTGCCCCTGAGAGGGGTGGGAGGTGGATAGCCTGATATTTTGAATTTGGGTATCTGAATGACATCCAAATATCAACAGTCTAGTATCTAATTATCATCTCATTCATGTATGATTAATTCCTGTAACATTAGTTCACAGACACCAAATGGCAGATTATATATAGATGGTGCACATGGCTACACATCTCAAAACATTTGCAACTGTGCATTTCTGTCCAATCATATTGGCATGATTTTTTCAAGTAGCTAAAATTTAAGTCTGCAAAAATACTTGAGTGAAACCTCCATTGTCAACATGGGTCAGAAAGGCAGGTGTCAAGGACTCAGTTCACACTCTCTGGAGGATGCAGTACAACCTCTTTTTACCCACTAATCTAGCCTTTCTGCACCCTACATAGAGGTTCTCACTGGATCCTCACATAAGTCCAAACACAATAGCCTTTTTTCCCAGCCAACCCCAATGGCTCCTACTGGACAAGTCCATTCGAAGTCAGCACAAGGGCTCCTGTCAGGAGGCAGATAGGTCCCATCTTTGCAGTTATTCTGCCTGCTACCTCCCACACAGATACACTATATGATATGAATGCTGTGGAGAGCCATGAATCTGTCAAAAACCATGGCACATGAACAAACAGTAGGGTAAACATTTTTCAGATGAGAGCTTGATTTCATGGAAAATATAAATAGTTGAGTTTTTGAGGGGGCTTTTAGCACAATAATGATTTAAAACATTATTGTATGTTATCAAATCCTTTTTAATGTCAATGAACAGCTGGAGTGATAATTACCATGTTATCCCTTGGTTTGTGTTACTTTAGTCCATTGTTTTCATTTTTAAGGTTCCTTGAAAGGATATGCTGTTCCAGGCTTGTAAAGTCTCTAGTAGGAGAGTACAGGTATCAGGCTAACTGATAAAGATCCAGCTGGGGATGGAAACTAGGAATTTGGGGTCTCTGAAAAGCTTCCTGGATAGTTAGCTGATTTCACTTCACCCTGCACTTCTTAAAAGATGTTCCACATCAGAAAAAATATTAAAAAATATTATATTGTTTTTTTCTGTTCCCACAAAATCCTCAGTCTAGCAGGATTGCCTTATCAGTGCTGTATGATCAAAGAATATAGTAGCTAACTCCAGAGAGCCCAGGGCCACATGAAACAGTTAATTAGATTTGTAATACCAGTGAACGGTGAGATGAGATATTTTTTGGAAGGCTTCTTTTTCTATCAACAGGTCCTAAATCCTCTCACATCTGGAAATGTTATGAGCCACACAAGTGATTATTCTGTTTTGAGTGCACCACCACCTTTCTGAGCCTTCCTGGAAAGAGTCCAGAGGCTTAGGCAGTGGGCTGATGAAACAGGAAAGCCAGTTTAAAAAGAGGGCAAGGGAACTTAACACTCATAAGCATGTCAGACAATCTGCTGTAATTGTTTTGTGTGTCTACTTCAATTCCTCAGTAAGTGGAAACCAGACCTGGGCAACTTCTAAATTGAATGAAAGGGATGTTTCATCACCACACTTTATTTTCAGTTACTGCAGCAGAGACTGGACCCACAAAACAATTACAATAGATAGCTGGAAATGCAGTAAGTCTTTCCCCCTTCTTCATAGGTGCTAATGTTGTGTCTGTCATGTCTTTAAAGGCTTTACTTGCTGAGGTCCATTTCTAAGATGATAAATCACAAATTGCACAAGGACTAATTATCTACACAATCTAAGGTTTGCTCACCGACTTTGCTTGTTAACTGAGAAGGATTTCTAAATTTAGTGCACAAAAATTTACCAAGTCAGAGATTGGGACCACGAATACAGAAATAATAATACAGGTTAAACTTACTCATAATGTGTTTAATAGGCCTGTGCAAAGTGGCTAGTATTTGCTTCAGATTCGGATTCGGCTGATTTGATTCAGTGATTCGAACCACTGTCCCGAATCGATTCGGCCGAATCTGATTTGGAGATTTGGCTGCTGCCGAATCAGCTGAATCACACAGGTCCCATCCCCCACCTGCTCTCCCAGCCTGGCAATGGCTGCCCCACCCACCCCAGCTCCCTGCACTTTGAAAAAAAAAAGCTTCCACTCACTGGCTGCCACCTGGCAGGGGAGCGATCCCCGCTGCCCCCCACTGTCCCATGCTGTGTGGGGGGCTCTTCCATGAGCCCCCTGACCCACGTTCACTTTCCCAGCCCCCCCAAAAGCTGCCCCATCCACCGCAGCTCCCGGTCCTTTAAGAAAAAAACCCCCAATAAAACCTCGAACTCACGAGCTCCTGCTCAGTGAGGGGCGATAGCTGCTGCCCTCCACTGCCCCACGCCATGTGGGGAGCTCTGGATGAGTGCCCGAAGCTCTGAGGCCACTGCAGGAGCTGGTGAGTCCATTTTTTTTTCTTAAAGGGCCGGAGCTGGGGCAGGCAGGGAAGCCATAGCGGGGCTGGGAGAGGGTAGGGGTCGGGGGGCTTATGGGAGAGTCCCCCCCCATGCAGCGTGGGGCAGTGGGGGGTAGCAGGGATTGCCCCCTCTGCCCAGCAGCAACCGGCGAGTAGCTTTTTTTTAAAGCAATGGGAGCTGGGCCTGGGCGGGGCAGCCATGGGATGGGGGCTGGGGGAGCAGGCGAGGGTTGGGGGGAATGGGGGAGTAGGCAGGGGATGGGGCCTGGCAGGGGTCCCCCCCATGGTCCCCTCCCCGCTCCTCCAGCCCCACCTCCTCTGCCCCCTATTTACTAACTCGGAGTCCAGGTCCAGCTCCCTGCAGCAGTGGGCGGGGACTGCCCAAATCACCGAAGCTCTTCGAATCTTTTCTGAATTGATTGAGACAGCTTTGAATTGATTCAGACCTTTTAATTAGTCCCCTGATTTGATTCAGTTTCGGAGATTCAGCCACTGAATTGGGCCAAATCTCCTCCGAATCGAATCATACCTGAAGCTTCATGCAGCCTTAGTGTATAAGGATACATGTCAGTTTATCTATCTGTTTTCCTCCATACTTGGAGGACCCACCCAGATGCTAAGCACCCTCCACTGCTGCCATCTCCAGTAGGTCTTCACAGCTTCAGGGCCACTGATAACTATTCTTTACACCAGAAAATGGGTTCTCTGTACTCAGCTGAAAACCCATAAAAGTTTTAGCACACGATCCAGTTTTACATTCTCAGGAAGTATGATTACATGAGATGCTTTACTGTGTATTACCATCTACACATGCGCAGCACTTACTGCACATTAAATTAGTCTAATGTGCTGTTTGCCAGTACCAACACATATAGGTACTAGATCCATTCTCAGACAAAGCTTAATGCACTTCAATTTACTGTGCAGTAACATTCAGGTGCATTAATTGTGCATGTAGACAAACCCAGTATGTAATGCTGCACTTGTGAAAGTCTGCCCCTCAGCTTTCATGAAGGAAATTTAATAACGTTTCTGAAGTGGCTCAATATATTGATTATCTTTTCTTAATAGATGGTTTTTCTTACACTCCCCACCCAACCCTTTCTTTGAGTTTGAACACAAAAATTACCTGCTATATGAAACCCAGTAATATGCCTCTTAATTATTATCTAATTCCCACTCAGTTCAAACAAAAGATAATCATTTATTCTATATCTTGACCTAGCATACAGTGTAATTTAATAATCAAGAGAGCTCTATACATGGGATTTTGTGAAAACCCCATTTGACGAAACCTGAATTTCTGTGTTTCCCATACAAGAAGTTTTCTTGGAGAGATCTATGCTAAATTTTGTTCTATAGCAGAAAGAATAGAAATCTTTCTCATTGCTGCTGAGAGCACATCAGATTATATTATTATATGATTATTTTAAAATTATACTATTTACAAATAAGAGAAACTATATTGGAGGTTGAGAAGCCTTTTCCAATTTGAAGCAGCTATTCATAACCCTCTAAAATATTGGCTATTAGGATGAAATGTTCAAATGTTTGGGGTGTCCACCAAAAGTAAAGTGACATTAGATTCAGAGTTAAGGAACTGTGAGTAATAAGCATTTCTCTTCTTGCTTAAACCACCCCCCCTCAAAATAAGAAACAAAAAACATAAACATTTGTAATCTTATTTCATTACCAAACAAACAACATTTCAAAA
The DNA here is from genome assembly GCF_000455745.1 of Alligator sinensis. Taxonomy (NCBI): domain Eukaryota; kingdom Metazoa; phylum Chordata; order Crocodylia; family Alligatoridae; genus Alligator; species Alligator sinensis. The sequence continues at coordinate 1,834,930 of NW_005841996.1, forward strand.
TGTTTACGTCACAGTAAGGAATTAAATCCTTTCAAACTGCAGAATTTAAAAAAGTTAGAACTTTCAAAGGATGTGTTTGTACATGCACAATATATATAACTATTCTAAACTAAGAACTAATTCAAAGTATCATATGTCAAAACTAGCATGGGATGTATAACATGCTATATGTCTGTTGACTGGGTTTTCTCTTAATCTCTGTTACAATGGTACATATGAAAGCGGGTCACAAAGCAAAGTCCTGACTGCCAATGTTGTCAGTTCAAAATGTGGTCAAAACCTACCTTTCTTTTTTCGTGTATTTCTACTCCCCTCCCTATATTTAAGGTATTAGATTAAAAAAAAAGAACCAACAAGAACATTTGTGATTGAGAAATTAGATACACAAAAGAAAGGATATTCAAAATTTTGGACAGTAGGAATGCCACACACAGAAGTGGGCCAAGCTCTTCTCAGTGGGTGCACCTAAACAAGACATTTAATTTTCAATAGACTTAATTCTACTATGCATCAGTACGTCGTGGCAAAAGCCATGCTAATGCGCAGTAGAATTAATCTACTGTGCATTACGCAACACAAATAGACCATGCACCAGTGCTACTGCACAGTAGCACCAGTTATTGAACATTTAGGTCTTAAGTGGCAGTTGGGTCACAAGCAGAGGGTTAACCCTAAGCATAAGCCTTAGGGTTGAGCTGCATTCCTTTGGCCTGCCATTGGTAAAAAAATTTGCTGACCACTGCTTTGGGTGCTCAGGGTATGTACTGGCAGATATTTGAATAAAGTGTACTGTGTAATCATTTACACCCTTACCCACAAATCCACAAAGTAAGTGCTTCATAGTATGCCAGGTGTTACAAATCAGTTTCTAGAATGTTTAAATATTTGCTTGAAATAAGAAACTGCCTTATAAATGTCTTTTAGTTGTCTTAAGGAGCCTAATAAAGGTTGATGTTGTCAGAGCTGCCTATACTATGCTAGAGAGCATTCATGCAACAACAAGCAACAACTGCTTATTCTCTGGGGGAAGCTCAAGAAGTAAAAATGTTTATTAGTGCTTTCCTTTCAGATACAGATTGTCTCAACTAAGTAATTACTATTACTGGCTTTCCCAATTTGATTGTGCCCCCTTTTCCCATCCCAATAATGTTGTTGGTTTGTTTCACTCTCAGATTCTGTGCTTGTGAGTATTGCCGATATCCAGGATTAGTTGATTTGGATCACTGTCCCCGATTTGATTCGGCTGAATCCAAATCTGAAGATTCGATGCTGATTCAGAGAATCAGCTATTCGGTCATAGACAGCTTTAAATGTTTTTTCTACATACCTCACAGCCCTAGGCATGGCTCGTGAATCCTGTGATGCAGGGGCAGATGGAGCATCCCACAGGAGCTGCCCCCCCCCTCCCCCCCCATGTGCTCAGTGGCAAACTCAGAACTGGACTGGAAGCACTTCTGGTCCACTTCCAGGTCTGCCAGTGAGCACACAGGGGGCCCCCCCTGCAACCCCCCAGCTTGGTGATCAGCCATGGGGGAACCCCAGGAGCACCTCCAGACCCAGGAGGCACCAGTCGCTGAGCAGGGGGAACATGGGGGGGCCCACCCACGTGCTCCCCGATGGACCTAGAAGTGGACCGGAAGTGTTTCTGGTTCCACTTCCAGGTCTGCTGCTGAGCGTGCTGGGGAGTCCCCCGCACTCCTGTGGGACGGTCTATCTGCCCCACATACCTTGAGGTACATAGAAAAAACATTTAAAGCCGTGTCTATAACTGAATCGCTGAATCTCTCTGAATCAGTTTGGAGGGTTCCCATTCGATGTGGAGAGATTCCTCTGATTCAATTTGAATTTGGAGATTCAGCCACCGAATCAGGCTGAATCTCCACAGAATTGAATCAGGGACCAAAGCTTCACACAGCCCTAGTCCCCCTGAAGAAGAAGGGCAGAGCCATCTTGGAGAGCCATTTTTGGCAGTGCCATGCTGGAGAGAGCCATGCTAGAAAGCAGGGAGAGAGCTTCCATGCTTGAGCCCTAGGGCTCCTGGGGAGAGAGGAAGAGCAGCTGAAAGCTGCAGCCCTCTCCCTCTTTTTCTTGAAACTGGACACACAAGAAACTTCCTGCCTCTAGAGGAAAGCAACCAGCCTCTGGATGATACTCATGAGTAAGCTACTTGAGATCTATCTAGATATATAGCTTGCAGTACAGCAGTTGCATTATCAACGGCTACCAGACCACACTATTTGCTCTATGGTTATTCTTTGATATTGCTCTATCCTGTATCCTACCCCACGCCTTTCTTCTGTACCAATAAAGTTCTCCTCCAAGCATAGTGTGGGAGACTTATTGGGAGAGTGACTGGGTTATGCCTTGGTGCTCCCGAGGTCTGCCTGACTAAGGGAGACTACTATTTGGACTTCTGGCTAAAGGAAGCACCCCAAGTTCTTGCAGTGGGTCGAGCAACCTCCAGGTCTATAAAGCCTGTGTACCTCAAGAGGCACAGAGCAACTAATGGACCGAGACTCTTGAGTGGTGGCAGCATTACCCCCAAGCTTGCAGGTGTGCTCCAGGAAGGGGATCAGTCGGACATGAGGCACCCCAGGGAGGCACTCGGAGCCTGGAAGGTGGACGGGCAGAGTGAGGTGGATGGGTCAGCACAGGAGCACCCCATACTGACCTGCCACACTTGCCATCATAGAAATTAGTCTTGAGAGACAGCAAATGTGATGCTCCTGTGCCTCCATTCTCTTCTCAGAGGCAGCATCTACCCACTTCTGTCACACACACACTGCTTCTCAAAGCTTAACCTCGGTCTCCACAGAAGCGCATAGCCTCAGGAGTGCTGCTGCAACACCAGCCCACTTCTCCCTCACTAAGATGCCGATGCTCAGCTTCATCTACCCCTGATACTGCCCCACCACATCGCTCCCTGCAGTAATGCCCCTGCCTAGCAATCTCTATTCATTTTCTTAGCAAACTGGAAAAGGAGAGCACACGTATCTGGGATCCTGTACTTTTTCCCCTCCACAATCCATTGTTCATCTTTGTTCATTTCCTACTCTGTGGGTGAGTTCTACATGAGATGCTACTGCTCCATAGCTCATTGCTACAGTGCATTAGCATTGCCAGGCACTAACTGTGACATGACGCTACTGCGTAGGAGCATCTCAAAAAAAGACATGCAGGGATGCTACTCTGGTTACTGTGCAGTCATTTAGTACTTGGTTATGCAAGTACTAAATCACTGCGCAGTAATAACTGTGCAACCCGCCACTCATGTAGATGTAGCCTGTGCTACTGGAATAGTCTATAAAAGAGAGATGTCAGCATATATAATAATTACAAGGTGGTAGTTTACAGTGCTGAAGAATATGCAGGTTTTAAAGACAAATAAAAAATGTGTTGTACCGAGCTGCGAATGGCTGTTTCTGTGCAGCTTTTCACATACAGAACCACATAAAATAGGGATGAGAGGAACAGATGGATAGAAAAATTCCTAAGCTAAAGGAGAAAAAACAAGAACCCAAAAGCCCCCCTTGGGCATGCACGCATGCACGTATGCACACACACACAAAAGAAACAAATAAGTAATCATTCAATTGATGAGTGGCGTCAATTATCCTCATGCAGATTGGGTAAATATCTCCTCACAGCCTAATGCAGATACAGGTTCTCTGTACTGTACATGACTGGGGTTTTTTTTTGAACAACCAATTGTGGGACCTATAAGAAGGGAAACAACCTTTGATTCTTGAGTAGCACACAGGCTCTGGTTCAAGTGGTGATTATGGATGAGCCACTCTAGAATAGGGATCACAACATAATCAAATTTGATATTCTTATAAGAGGGAATATGCCAACAAATACACCATAACAATATTTAACCTTGAAAAGGGGAATTACACAAAAAATGAAGAAGCTATTTAGAAACAGGCACAGCCAATAGGTTAAAATGCCTGCAGGCAGAAGACAGCCTGTTTAAAAAAAAACATATTAGAGGCTGAGAGTAAATGCATATCACAAATCAAGACAGACATTAAGCAGTCCAAAAAAGAGTGAGCACGGTTTAATAGCTGACTAAAGGAGGCTATTAGAGACAAAACAACATTATTCAAAAAATGCCCAAATGAGGAAAAGAAAACAGTACAAAACTCTGGCAAGTTAAATGTAAAACCAGAATAGGGCAGGACAGAAAAGAATGAGGAGCACATTGCTGAAAACATAAATGCTACTGATAATTTTTTGAGCCCATACAAAGGAGAAAGTATACCAGAGAGTCGGTGGGGCCATTACATGACCAGGGTGTAAAAAGTGCACTCAGGGAATGCAAAGGCACACCAAAGAAGCTCAATGATTTATTTTTTTTGCTTCAATTTTCACTACAGATGATGTTGGAGAGATTTCCATGTTGGATTCATTCTTATTAGGGGATAAATTTGAGGAATTTTTTCCAACTGAGGTGATAATAGAGAAAGTTTAACAGGAAATCAACAAACTGAACACTCATAAGTCAGCAGGCTCATGAGATATAAACCCAAATAAAACACTGCAGTTCTATTAGCAACTGTGTGTCACCTATTGCTAAAATTATCCTTGGTACCAGAGGGAATATCAATCAGTAAAAGGGCTCCCAACATGATGCAGGGACTTGAGGACCAATGGGCATTTATACACATGCTCCAGGACTGTGTGTGTGGGGTGGGGGGGTAATTAGAGTGGCTCTGAGAGCCATTTTAATTAAAGTGCCTTGAGCGTCATGTGCATCAGCATCCCTGCACTGAAAAATGGTGGCAGGGGTTTAGTTAAAGTGCCCCCACCACCATTTTTCAGTGTGGGGACACTGACACATACGACGCCGGAGTCTGCTGGAGCACAGTAATTACCACGCTCCAGCAGGACTTGATTAATTGAGTCTGCTCTGACAGGCTGTAATTAAAGCGTGTCGGAGCAGCCTTGCTGCACGTGTATAGGCACCCGATGAGTCTAATTTTTGTTCCCAGCAAATTTGTGCAAGCACTAATAAAACAAGTGTAAGTCAACACATGGATAAATCAGATACATGGGGAAGAGTCAACATGGTTCTTGTGAGAAGAAATAACTGAGCTGGTATTCCCTGAGTGTGTGAAAAAGCACGTGGATAAAGTGGATCCACAAAAAATATACCTGAATTTTCAAAAAGCTTTCCACAGGGTCTCTCACTGAAGGCCCTTAAAGAAACTAAGCTGTCATGGGATAGAGGGGAAGTCCTCTCATGCACTGAAAACTGGTTAAAAGATAGGGTATGACTAAGGCTGCCTTTACGTTAAACTCAGCATGTTCCCGCACCAAGCCCAGCACATGCACAGAGGAAGCAGAGCGTTTGTTGGACCTGGCTTGCACAATGTCTGTATAGAAAGTACCAAAAAGTCCTGATGAAATGCCAGCTCTATAAAGACATTGCAGAGCTGGGTCTAAGTAACACACTGCTTCTTCTGGTGAAGTGTGTTTTTTTTGTTTTTTTTTTTTAATGTCTGCAAGCAGCCCTAAACAGCTATTTTTCACATTCAAGGAAAGAAAACAGTGGGATCCCCAAAGGGTCTTTGCTGTTCAACATATTAATAAAGGATCTAGAAAAGTGAGTACATTATGAGATGGCAATGTTTGTAGATGATATAAAAATGTTCAGGGTAGTCTGATGTAAAGCTGATGTTGAAGAGTTACAGAGAACTTCCACAAAACGGAATGATTGTACAATAAAATAATAGCAGAAATTCAGGTAATGCACACAGGAAAAATATTACTCTAACGATGGATAGCTCATTGCTATGGTGCAGTAGCATGGGAAAACACCCATGAGGCATCCAGACTGTGCAGTAATGTTGATTACTGTGCAGTCATTTAGTACTTGCTTAAGCAAGTACTAAATGTGGAGCAATAAGCTTAAGCAAGTACTAAATGACTGTGCAGTAACAACTGCACTATCTGGTGCATATGTAGACATGCCCAACAGGCTCTGAATTAGCTGTTGCTTCTCTGGAAAGAGATTTTGGAGTCTTTGGGGAAAGTTCTCTAAAACTTGAGCTCAGTGTTTAGTGGATATCCAAAATGTAGATAATATATGAGGTATCATTTGGAAATGACTCAAAAACAAATCAGAGAAAAGCGCTGTCCCATGATATAAATCCATGATGGGGAGATAGTCTGTATTTTGGAATACTGTGTGCAGTTCTGTTCACTGCACTCATATTGATGTAGTAGACTTAAAAAAGGTACATGGATGGGTAATAAAAATAATCACTGTTATGGAAAATTTTCCATACAAGGAGAGACTAAGAATACCAGGACTTTTCAGCTTGGAAAAGGGAGGACAGAGGTGGGGAATATGATAGAAGGCTATAAAATCATAAAGCATGTATTGAACTCCTATTCACTATGTGCCAGACTCTATTTGACCTATTGAGCATCTAAGTGGACTTAGGTGCCTAGGTAGATTTCTATTCTATTTTGTTCAAATCCCTGGAAATCCACTAGCAAAACTAATTTTGTCCTATACCATCATCTTACTGGGTACATCTACACAAGATTTTTACTGTGCAGTTGCGTCATTAACTTGTAAATACAAGTGCTACCCTGCTGCGGAGCTCTTTCATATCCAGTAGCGCAAGTGTAGATGCTGACTGGCTGGCTAGGGCATGAGGATGCTTCAGTGCTGGGGCTGCCTGCTGGGTAGCCCCACACTGAAGCACCCTTGTGCCCCAGCCAGCCCCTCCTCAGCACATTGAGCCTGGTTGGAGCAGCCCTGGGCTGGCAGGCTGACTGCCCAAGCCCCCTGCCAGCCAGGGCTGCTGTTAATGTGCTATGGTCTGGGCACACATGCAGAAACATGCTGGGGAGCCTCCCGGGAGCAATACACTGTGGAGCAATAAGCACAGTAGTTTATTGCTGCCTCCTAATGATATGTGTACATGTGCCCATTGTGTAACAAAAAGGCAGCAAGAAGACCCTTCTGTATTACCAGGCCATCATAAACCTCACCCCTCTGGACTTCTCTCTTTCTCCTTGTCTCACACATCTTTCCTCTCCTGGGTGCTCAGTGGGCCAGCTTCAATAGGGTGGCTGGAGAGTGGCTTTGTCTGTAGTATGGGTATAGGAGCACTTTGCTGGAAAATGGAAGATATACACAAGCCTTCTTTGGATGAAGCCCTAGAACCTTGGTCTCCCATTGCCTGGGCAAGTGTCATGACTATTAAGCTAAAAAGTATGAGGGCTCTGTAATCTTGTAAGACATACTTACTAGGTGTGGTTTTCCTTCCTGAGACTAAAGTTTCAAGAATTACCTGCTGTTCTGTGTTCCCAGATGATTTTAGTCTACCATGTTGCCTATGGAGCAAGAATAGAGCCTTCTGAACATGCTCACAAGAGAAGTGCAGGGTGAGTATGCCTCTCCTGAATCTCAAACCATGTGCTAGTGCAAAATATTTCAGTTGCACAACTACAAAAGTGCCACTTAGGTGCATAAAGGCGAAATAACTTCATAGACACAGTAGCATATGTTCACAAAATGTGTTAAGTTGGAGTCTATGGCATGAAATCTTCAGTTTTCTAAACATTTACCCTTATAAGTATAGTGCTATATGCTTTTTTAAAAGAAATAATTGTGGGAAGATACTACTGGAAGAAATGCATGAAGAAAACGATCCTCAAACTCTGTTGTTTACTCTCAGCTTTCCTGCACTGGGCTGCAGAAACATGGCATACTCCCACTGCTAATAATTTTTCACTCCTGGCTTTCTTTGTAAAGATACTTTTCAAAGCTGAATGAGCTTATTCATTTTGTGTACTGATTTATTTTCTTTCAGCAGCAGAATGTACTTGTGCTTGCTGAAGCTGTGTTATAAAATACAGAACTGGACTCGAGTTGTTTTAACTTGATTATCTAAGAAGTCATTGTAGTATTCTAACATACAGTAAGAGTCTGATTTGTGCTTGATTTCTATGCTGTACAGTGGCATTAAGTTTAATGAAGTTCCATGGCTTAATGACTAAGTCTACAATTTGGTCTAAGATTTATCTCTTCTGTAGATACTACTGCATTTCTTAGTAAGAAGATAAACTATATGCAGACAGTGAAGACACTTTCCTCATAAGACTTAAAGATATGGCAAATCTCTTAGATTTGATTTTCATTGATGTTTGCTTTTGTTCCTAAATGACATCAGTGATTTTATTTTCTTATGTGACCTACAGTACATCATAGAATCATAGGTTTGGAAAGGACCACAAGAGACTTTTAGCGCAAACCCCTGCATGATGCAAGATCCACTATTTCTAAACGTTTATAACAGATCTCTGGGAGGAGGGGACTTTCATATCCTGAAATAGGTGTGTTCTCTTTCCTTTGGAGAGCAAGATGAATGGATTGAAACACAAATCTAATAAATTAGTCCTTTCCTGTTTATTTGCAATGTGTACCAATCTAGTTTTGAAAAGAATCAAGGATCAGTAGGCCAGCAAAAACTGTTCAAGTTAGTACCACATTTACTCAAATATAACAAGATGTTTTCCCTCAGTCAACAGGGAGAAAAAACCTACCCATTTTTCATTTGCATACAAGGGATGTGTCTACATGAAAGGTTTACTGCACAGTTGATTAATTAACCATGCAGCAAACATCTCAGTGTCTACACATGCACCCCTATTCGGGCACATGAAACTAATACATTCTGCAGCAGGTTAAGACTTATAAATACAAGTCCTAACCTGCTGTGAAGTTTTTTCGTGCACACCAGCACATGACTATAAACTCCATGGCCCACACTGGGGAAGTATACTGATGGGAGCTTTTTTTGTGTGTGGCTCTTAAAAAACAAACAGGCAGTTATTCCCCGAGGAGGGCACCAGGCCTGGTAGGCCTGGAGATACTGCAATACCAGGCTGGCACTCAGAGACCAGAGCAAGCTCTGACGCCCTCCCCTGGTGGCAGAAATGCTGATGGGAAGCTTTTTTTTCTTTTTGGTTTTTGTATGGCCCTTAAAAAAAAAGGATGGGTGTTCCCTCTGCAGGGAGCTGGCACCAGGCCCCTGGAGGTACTGCAATACCAGGCTGGGATCAAGAGGGCCAGAGCCTGTCCTGACACTTTCCCCTTGGTGCCAAAAATGCTACAGTTATCTTAGCCAAAAAGGCTGAGATGCTGATGGGAACCTTTTTTTTGTTTGTTTTACAAATTTTAGTAAAAATGCACTTATTACCCTACACTTACAAAGCTACACATATTGAACATCCTTGTTTTACCAAGACTTCTTAGGACAGAAACAACTACATATCAAAAGCATACAGCTACATATATTAAACTCTTAAACAACATACATCACTTTCCCACAAAAACCAAACCTTTACAGAAATCTTCTTCTTCATACAGAGCCCCATGAAAAAACTGTTCCCTCAGTAGCTACCTGAAACTCTCTACCCCTCCCATCAGTCCTCTCTGTTGACTTAGTGAAACAAGTGTGTCCAGTCCCTTTTGCTCCATTTCTCCTCCGCCTTGTCCTCTCCAATCTCTTCCTTGCCCCGATTTATGTAGTATTTCAATTCAAGCAGCCCCAGCTTCAGGCACTGTCTTGCAGTGAAAGCCAGCCAACCCCTTAAAAACACAGGCTTCTTACTTTCCATAAACTAGTTTTAACACATGCTAATAAAGTCCTTAAAAACATTTCCACTGATCCCTTTGGTATGAGTCCATACAGTACCATCTCCCACATTAATGACAGGTTTATTTTGGTGACACTCAGAAAACATTTCCACTGATCCCTTTGGTATGAGTCCATACAGTACCATCTCCCACATTAATGACAGGTTTATTTTGGTGACACTCAGAAAACAGCAGACCCTTTCCCACATCCCTTTTGCAGAGATACACTCCCGAAATACATCCCACTGTTTTTTCTGCCCCGCACCTCTCCCTTGGGCACCTTGATGAGCTTGTCAAGCCCCATCTGTGTTGCTCTTCTCTCACTGGCAAGATATTTCTTACAACCATACCCACTAGGTCAGCATGTTCACCTTTTAGTTGTTTACCCACCACCACTCCCAACACCTTCTTCACTTGTCCTGCTATGACGTTTCTCACTGGCGCCATCCTGTCTCTCTCCCTTACCACTTTCATAATTTCTTATGATCCTTCAGGACCTCCAACCCTAACTTCCTATTTTATACCTCTGCATGAATCCTTCTATGCTGGTGTAGTGAATCAGCAGTTCCCATGCCCATGAACTCTTCAAAGAGGCCTGATATACTCCCCATATTCTCAAAATTGCAACTTAGTGAAATTGGGTGATATGCACTGCTTTCCCCACTCCCTCCATTTCTGCCTTACATATTTTGCATAGATGAACAATCCCAAGTCCGGCAGCCCTCAACCCGTCATCTCTCTTGCTTTGTACAGTTCAGTTCTAGCCAATCTTCCTCTTTTGGCATTCCAGAACACACATATTTCCCTCTGTACTTTTGCTCTCTGCCACCACATCGGTGGGAATATAATACCTGTATACAGAATAATCAGGAGTAGCACAGCCTTACAGGATGCCACTTTTCTGGCAAAGGACAGTGTCCTTCTGGACCATAACCAAATCATTTGCCATAGACTTGCCGTCACCTTTTCCCATGCCATATTACCTTTCCCTTCAGTGTCCCTTGGGATCCCTAGCACTCTGATTTCTCTCTCTCTTATTTGAAAGTCCAACTTCTCCAAATCCCTCCAGTTCCCCATTCCCATTATCATGCTTTTCAATTTAGTTTAGCCCCTGTCGATGAGGTATACTTCAGCATCCTTTCCGTTGAAAGTCAATCTTAATAACACATTTGTATCATCCATGTACAATATGCATTTTATCTCACCTCTTCCTGGTATCTTTACTCCGCTTATGACTTTATCTTTTTTTATTTTTTGTGCTAATGGTTCCATGCCTCACACAAAGAGTAGTGGTGACAGGGCACACCCTTGTCTCATCCCTATATGGATTTTAAAGGCTCCACTTAGGTGCCCATTAATTGAGACTTGATTCTGCTTCTCTATACAATAACCTTATCCAACATATACATTTTTCTGGAAACCCCATTTTTTTCTAGCACCTCGAATATCCACTGTCTTATGTTTTTCTAAATGTAGGTTTATTATAATTGTTTGTTTTCCTCTCTTGTATATGGAACAACGCATCTCTGATCACTCTGATCACTTCGGAAATCCTTCTCCTGGTACTGCTCATACTTGGTCTTTATATATCATCTTCTGGAGGTTCTTCCTCATCCTCAAAGCCAGAATCTTAGCCATTAATTTATAGTCCATATTCCACTATATCCCATAGGTAGTCCATCTGCTCCTGGTGATTTCCCTCTTTGAAAGGTTTTTAAACACTCCTCCACTTTCTTTAAGCTTATCTTAAGTGGGGACAGCAAGAAATAGGGGATACAATGTTTACCAGGGTGCCCACTGGGGTAACTAGAAACAATGGCCACCAACTGAAGGAAAGCAAATTCAGGCTGGACATCAGGAAAAATTTCTTTACAGTGAGGGTTGCCAGACTATGGACTTCACTTCCAAGGGAGGTGGTGCTGTCCCCTTTCTTAGAGGCAATTAAGAGGAGACTGGACAAACACCTGGCTGGGGTCATTTGACCCCAGCACTCTTTCATGCCCATGGCAGGGGGTCAGACTCGATGATCTAATAGGTCCCTTCCAACCCTAAAATCTATTAAATCTATGAAATCTTTTCTTCCATCTTCTTTGCTTCCTCCTCTACCTTCTCTTTAGTCTCTTCCAAGAAAGCCTTCATCCCCTTCCTGTCTGTTTCCTTCTTCTAGTATAGCTCTTTGTAAAATCTTCTTGTTTCCTCCAACAACTCCTGCTTTTCCACCTGGACACTACCACATTCCCACACTGCTTTAAGCTCTCCTTTTACTACATTCACTCTGGCCAAAACGTATTGGGGCCACCCTTCATTTTCTCCCACCCAGGTGCTTGTGCTAAGAACATTTTCTCTTGTCTTTCTTTTAAGCCAGGTTTCTAACTCTTGCCTTGTTTCTTTTAGCTCTTTTCATACCTGTCTTCCTTCTATGGCTTCCTTTATCAGCTCCTGCATCTTTCTTTGCAGCTCTCTTAACTCTTTCATTCTTTTCCCTGTGCATCTTTGGTCTTCCTTCCTGATAAATTCTCCTGTCCTCTTCTTTACCATCACCACCATTCTCTGGTACTTCCCAAATACTTTTTCAGTATTCACCCTCATAATGTCTTGTGTATGCTTGACATATCTCTTCATCTTGTAACAGCTGCACATTTAGCTTCCACAGTCCTCTCACGGGGCTCTTACCAAGACTCATTTCTACCTTCAGCATCCATTGATTGCTAAAAGCCACATGTATGGTTTCTTTATTTCTTATCCTTGCTCACACATCTCTTAGCAACTCTTCTTTTACTATATTTGTTAACAGTCTGGAGAAGCGGTCTAAACCTCCATTTCCACCTTCCCCTATTTTGTTGCCCACTTTGATTATACAATTGAAATTTCCCACTATTATGTGTGGTCTCCCTCTGATCATATAAACTGCTAGCTTTCTAGGTAGCACATTACTTCCTTCCCTCTCCAGTGGTGCATATACATTTGCAGAAGCAGGAGGTACCCCACAATGGGGAATGTGAGAGTACAGGCCCTTAGAAACCCTCCTTTTGGTACCTGGGTGGAGCATCGTAGCCCAGTAAGGGCTGGAGAGTTCTCCTGCATCCTTACAGGGGCAGTGGCAGCAGCTGAAGAGCAGGGGAAGCAAGGGCCCTGATTTGCAAGTTCTCTCCATATCAGAGGGTGCCCAGGAGCCAGCTGTACAACCGGACATCCGGTGTGGGCAGAAAGAGAGGAGAGAGTGATAGAAGGACAGAGAACAGAGCCATGCAGCCGTGAGTAATACAGATGCCACTGAAATTGACAAGAGGAGAATCTCTGTGACCTGGGAGTTCGGAGGAACATCTGGCAGCAGGTACCCAAGCCCTGGGAGAAGTGGTGGGGAAAGAAAGCCCCGTGAAGCTCCTACTGAGCTGGGCCAAGACAGGAAGGACCTCTCGTTCCTGATCAAGGCCTGACTAAATGAGCAAGTGTTTAACAGAAGAAACAGCAGGCAAGGAGTGGGAGGCCTGCTGCTCAGGACTCTGATTCACTGGGTTGGATGAACTGTCAAAGACTGATTGGATATCTAGAATGAATCATGCCATGTGTTACATCTTTGGGAAAGCAGGAACTTTACTGTGTGAGCAGACCTAGTCTTTAATGAATGGAGTGCAATTTGATTGTCCAATGAAATTAATTGGATGGCTTGATTTTCTTAATGATTAGTGAATTGCGGAAATTTTTTGAGTTCATTGATTATTGTTATTTGATTGCCTAATGGAATGAATTAGGTGGATCAGTTTTCTTAATGATTAGTGACTTGTGGACATTTTTTTTTATTTTACTGATTATCATTTATTTATAATTAACTGATTAGATGGAAACCAAGATAGGCGGAACATTAATTTGAGTTGACAACATTCTCTTTGGAATTAAACTAATAACATCTAGCGAGCTAACATTGTGGTTGCACTCCATTGTGGGAAGGGAATTAGACAACATTATAATACTCAGTGTGGAAGAGATGTGAGTAGAGGCAGAGCCCCATGTAGTGCCTTTGCATGTGACCCGTGCAGACTCCAATAGAGACCAGGGACCCTCCCAACAGTATCCAAGATCAAGGCAGGTGACAGGAGGGTCTATTACAGTGCACAGGACACACTGAGGGTTAAGCTGTTTAATTCTAAAAGGTGGTATTTCAGGAACCGGAGCGCTCATCCACTATGGCACAGGTCACACCAGTGGCACTGCTTACAACATTGAAAGTTTTTAATTATGCTCCCCTGACTGATAGTATCATTCATTGCAATCTGCCACTAATGATTTCTACTTGTTTTGCATTTAGCTCTGGGTTCTTGAATAATACTGCTACCCCCGCTGCCTTGTTCTCATTTGTCCCTGACCACCAGGATGGTCCCCATCTCCACCTTTTCTTAAAGAGTTTATAATCTCTCTCCCCTGGCATTTTTACAGGCAGATTATATCTGCCCTTGCTTGGTTCAATACTGGTTCAATCTGTTCCCATTTTTTCTTGTTAAGATATTCCTAACGTTAAGTGAAAACATCGTCAATGCCATTTATGCTTGTTTTAAAATGAGTGCACCTATCCCTTTAAAGTTCATCTGTGCTACTGCTTGGGGTAGTTGACTCCTCCCCCGTCCTCACTCCCATTCCTATAGCCTTTGCAAGCTGCCAGATTGCTTTGGCATTTAGGGAGGCTTGCATATTCCTGCCTCCCTGCTGCTTCCTGCCTTCTGGTCTCCATTTGGAGCCAGAGCCCAGAGGCATTAGTGACAGGAAACTGCTCTCTGGCTCTTCCTCTGGCTCACCTCCCTCATTATCAGGTTTCTTCTTCCTGGTCTTCAGCCCCTCATTTTCTTTCTTTTCCTGGCTTATATCTCTGGTTCTTTCCCTTGCTCCATATCCACTTCTGTTGTGGAGTATCTTTTTCCTTCCCCACCTCACCTCCATCTCTGAGCTGTTTGTTCCCACCTTCCCTTCCATTCAGCCTCCTGTCTCCTCCTGTGCTGCGTCAGTCACAGAAATTATGCCCCACTCCTTCTCTGTTTCACCTTCATGCAGGCTTTCTTCCACCATTTCTACCTCAGTGTCCAACCCTCCTCTCCTCTGCTCTCCTCCTCTGGGTTTTGCTGTCACTCAGGGGATCTAGCTATCCTTGCAAAGGCTTTGGGGCACCTACAATACAAGTGTCCCTCTCCCTTACAAACAGTGAGTTTTAGGGACTCCTGGCATTCTGCTGCTTTTGCCCCATCTTTCACACCTGCAGTGCACTGGGAGAGGGCAGTATGCAGACAGGTGCCCCACCTTTCTGCATTTGCTGCACTGTTTTGGTTGCCTACAGCACAGTATTAAACCCTGGAGTATCCCGATCTGGATCACTGACAGGACGTGCAGCACGCCACCTGGGCTCCACACGTCTGCGTCTAACACTATTCGTGCCCTCCAAGACCCCATCCAGATGCCATATTTGCCCCTTATTTTGTCTATAGACATGACCCTTTGGACGTACTTTTCCATCCATCTTTCTATGTCTTCTGCCTGCAGTAAATTCATGTACATTCTATATAAAATCACTCTCTCTCTTGACTTTTGCCCTTCTATAAACGTCATACCTCTTAATTCCTCCCTTTCATGTTTCTCTGCATATTTCTTCCAAAAGTTCTCATACCCTATTCCATCCCAGTAAGTCAATTCCCAGGTCTTTTGGTTTGAGAAAGATATCAGGCTAGTGAGATGCTCTGTCTATACCTCCAAAATCTCAAACAGTACACTTTTCAAGAAATCATATCTGTTCATTTTAATCCTGTCTGCCTCCTGTCACTGGTTAAAGTTTCCTTTATCCGCAGCCTTCGCTCCTCTCTAGCTTCTCTCAGTGCCTCTTCTGTGTTTTCCTACCATGCCACTTCTGATGGGCTGGCCTGCCATCGTAATCCCAGCATCCTGTGTTTCTCACCAAACAAAGCTTCTCCTGCTGCTCCCACTCTCCTCTGCTCCTGTCTTCCTTCTAGCATTGTCACTCTCCCTGTCACTGCCTCCCTCATTGTTCTTGCTGTCACCTTCTTTCTTCCTTTCTTCTCCACTTTTGTCTGATCTCCATATCTCCATTTTCATTCTGCAACTCTTTTTCCACCTCATGTTTACTTGACACCACTGCCGTTGTTTTAAGCTTCACGTCTCCCTTCTTCACTTCTTACATCCCAATGCTCTGTTGATCCTTTTCTCTGACTTTAAGGACCAGGCTTTCAGTACCCCGATAGGAACCTACCACAGGAATAGATTAAGGCAACCTATCTGAATAAAACACATGACAGTGCCTGTTGCATGTAGTCCCCCTCAGCACTGATTGTTTTTCAAGTCATGGTGAGCCACTACATTGAATAAATTTTTACTTCCTCTTCACTCCCACAGCTGAGCTGCATCTTTCTTTTCTATTTCCAATGATTCCTCTTTCTTCAACAGCCTTAAATGCCTGGTAAATGTCACCAAATGGGACCCCAAACAGTTCACACAGGACCCCTCTGTTGCCCCTTCTCTCAGCTTGTCACAGATGATTAATGTGGCCCTGCTCTCCAGGAGGTGAAGCCAGACCAAGTTGCCCTGTGCCTCATCTGCATACAATTTTTTTGGAGGATCCCAGGACTTGTAACAAGAACACCCAGCTCTAGTCATGAGCAGGGGGCTAATTAGCTCATTGATCCTCTGTGGGGGGAGGAGGGGAGGGTGGTATCTGGATAACACACACATACTGAACAATATTGAGCTATGGGGTCACTGTGGCTTGAAACACATGACTCTACTGGGACCTAGCTCAATGAACTATATGGCAAATCATGAGCCTTTTGGCTTTGGGTTAGTATCATGCATGGTTTATGTTATATATAAGATATTACCAAAGTGCCACTTAAAGGTGTGTTTATGGAGTATCTGTGTTAAAACTTGCAGCAGTTTCAAAAAAGGTAACATGCAGGAATTCTAGATGAACTAAGTTTATGGGTACCCATAGTAATTTGTCATGCTTATTTTAAAATTAGTGTTTTCAAATCCACCCCTTAATTCCTTGTGCTCAGGAAGTGCAGGGTCTGAAAGTAAGGGAGTGGGGGAAGATGCTGCAGGGGGAAGAAATTTGGGGGCAGAGAACAAGGGGGCCACTTGAGCCCCCAGATTTATTTTCCCTGCTGTAGCAGTGGGAAGGGCATAAATTCAAGGCAAACCTCCACTAATTTGATTCTATACTTGGAAATATATTTATCATTTTTCCATGTATAGAATGTAATTATTGGGGATGGTCTTATATTCAGGGTCATCTTGTATTGTCGCATATGACCATATTTGCTCAATAATCCACCACTACACGCATTCCCAGAACATACAATTTCAGGGAAACAGAACAAATAATTCTGTTCCATGTAGTGCTATCCAGTCTTCTGCAAATCTAAATCTAGGTTGGACAATCAGATTAATTTTAGTGGTACTTGTTAATAGTAGCATAACTAGGGAAAGGCAAGTAAGGTACCATGCCTGGACACTGATGGGATGGGGGATGGGAAAGGACAAATATATCAGCTGCTGCTAGCCAGGGTCTGCCACTAGCAGCACCAACTTGGCCACTGCCGCTGCTCCATGTGCCACTGCTGACCTGGGTGCAGAACTACCCAGCTACCCCTTTGTGGTTGTTAATATGTTTAACAATAGTACCTAGAAGCTCCAACTTAGATGAAAACTCTATTATAATACATTCATTTAAAACAAATAAATGAATAACAGTTGTTGCTTCAATGACTGCAGTGTAGTGACAACATACTTTAAACTAGGTGGCCTGGGCAAGCTTTCTGAGTACTTATCAAGATTTTCAAATGGGCTTTTTTAAAGGTAGGCTGTTTCCAGTGCTGCAGCTAGCTCAGGTATGTTTATGCTATGCTGCACTGCAGCATACATAACTGGACAAGGAGTGGGAGGTAAAAGTGGTTTACATATACAGAAAGTCAGTGACAGAACTGGGAATAAAAAACAGGCCTCTTTTGAGTTCCAGTTCAATGCCTTCTTCACTGGGCCATGCAGTCTTGCCTACTGTCACCATCTACATAGCTATACTGTCCCCAAAAGCTCTCACACATCAGGGCAAAGCCTGATTTAGATTTGTAGAAATTTTGTTAGCAGGTCATCCCCTTCATTCTCAAATGCATACTGTTTCTATTCCATTGTAGATTTTTGTAGTATGCTAAAGTGATGTTTTGGACTCTGTACAAATGATACCCCACTGTCATAATGGACCAAGAAAAAAAATAAAACTTAGCATTTATAGATCTTCATTTTACCCCTGAGTTTCTTTATTCTGTAGTGTGTATTGATTACTGATGAGTAAGGAATCACTTGTAACCAAATCATGTTCTACAGGACACCTCATAAGTATCTGACCTCCAAAAATCCTCCAAGATTTTTTGGCAGATTGATCAATTTTGTAATAGGAGTTCACTGACTTGATTTTGAAAACTCTGATTAGAAAAAATGCACATACTCTTCATAATTATCCTATTTAGTACATTTTTCTTTTTTAACCAGAAACCACCAGAGTTTGCATCCAGCTCAGAAGCTAAATCCCATGGCATCACTTATTGTGTAATTGTAATTAGAGGTGCAACTAGTCAAATCTGTGCCCTAGGCCATTGTTTCCCAAACCTGGTGGGCATCCTTTGCTGTCCCCTCAACCTACTGGTTTGTGCCCTAATCCAACATTTTCCAAACCTGGTTGGCACTCTCGTGCCCCCTCTGGGTTCTCAATGCTTGCTGCAGGCCACTCACCCCACCATGTCCCCTTTCTCACAAGGTGTCCCAGTCCTCTATGCTCTGTGCTGAGGGCTCCTCTTTCACTCTTATGACCCAGCCTCTGATACCAACTGCTGCCAACTTGCATGCCCAGCAACAATCTGCAGGGGCAAATTCAGTGGCAAAGCTAAGCAAGAGAGTACAGAGGTATAATTGAGCATAGCCACAGCTGCATGGAGAGGTGGCCTAGCCAGCAGCTATGGGGTTAATGTAGCAGCTGCACTGATACCTCTCCCTACAAGAGTGGTGTCTTCTGGGGTGGGGGATCCATTCCAGGACCTCCTCTTAGTGCCTAGGGCTCACGCCCCAGTGCCCCATCCTTAGTAATGCTACTGATAATAATAATCGCTCATGATGCAAATCCAAGATAAGCCTTCATTACATTAAATAAAGCTTCCTGACAGACGTTGCCTTTTTCTTTAAAAAAATAATGTTCAGGATATGTTTTAGCAATGTCCCTTCTTACTTGTCTTTCACAAGGAGAGGTCATTTTCAAAAACTCTGAATATTGATCATTTATAGTCATGCTTTGAACATTGCATAAAAGCTTCCATACTATTTCTTGTTTTTCTGAAATGGTCCTGCCTTCGTGATTTTATAGTATTTTCAAATTATGAAAAGTGTCAGTAGTTGCTGGGGAGACAAGAAAGAATGAAACAAAGAAAAGAAGAAAACTGGCTTCTTGTTAAAATCAAAATTTTGCTCTTCTTACCAGTCAATATTTGTGACCTGATAGGGAGGCATTCCGTTCTCTCCTGTTCATCTATACAACCATTTTTTGGTTGTCTGTCAAGCTTTTCTAGCACCTACATGCCCAAAGGAAATCACCTGCTGAAACTCTGTGTGCAGATCGGGAGTCCGCACCCCTTGGAAAGAGCTGGGGAAATGATCAGAGAGCTGGGGAATCCAACCGAGAGCGAGATGTCAATGTCAGAGCAGTCCTTCCCCTCCCTCTTCTAGCTTTTGTTTCCCTGCAAGTCCAGCTCCAAAACTCTGAAATTCTCCGAAACATTTTTGAAACATTTCAGAGCCTTCCGATTAATTTTGGAGCTGTTTCAGAGCCTTCTGTTTTGATTCAGATTCAGTGTTTTGGGCCCCAAAGCAGCCTGAAACACCTCCAAAAAGAAATGGCTGCTGAAATTTCACACAGCCCTATTAAACAGCATCAAACCTTCCCTGCTTATATTTTGATGTTAGTCCCCTAGGTAGTCATAAGAGGGAGGTGTATGGGAGACATGTAATGCCAGGAGAAGCAAGCAAACCAGGACTCAATGGGATGACTGCTCACTTGTAAGGGATGGGCCTGGGTTTTAGCTAGCACCCTTGCTCCCACTGGGGCAGAGGCTCCCACCTGCATTGCTCTGTATTCATTTATTCAAATGATGATATTAGTAGCTGAGCTTCAAAAGAAGTGTCAGGGACAACAGTGGGCAATAGCTGACCTGTAGTATGGTAAGTAGAGTACTGTGCTGGGAAGTCAGGGATTCTTCTGCTAGGTGAAAGGGGCCTAGAACCTGTGATTTCTAGCTTCTGCTTCCAAGCTAGGCACCCTGGAAGGGGAAAAATACACACACCTCTTTTCTGCTCCTGAGCCTAAGTGCAGCAGTCGCAGGTTTTGGCTGACTCCATTTTCAAGCATCAAAGCCTGCACAAGGGGTTCACCTAGGTGCTACGCATGGTACCAGACATGCTCAGTATTCCCAACTACATAGTTATACAGTTGTCCATGTGCACAAGGCTACATGTTAAGGAAAGAAATTTCTCTGGGCAAATAAGTGCTAAAAATGCCCTGTAGATGGCCCCAAAATGGCTAGTTAGATGACTTGGAAAGAACAGAATGCCACCCATAATGTACAATCATAGCTGAGCTGTGAAAACTATAACATCTAAAGTAGGCATACTTTCCAGGTTCTAACTCTGTTTTAGTTTTACATCAGTTCTTAGATCTTTGTATATAATTCTACCAAGGGGACCCAGCCAGCTCCAGCCCAGCCTAGAGTTTGCTGAGATCTTAGTAAGCATTACTGTGTGACTGCTCAGGACACGTTATAACTTTTAATAAGGCATGATCACATTTACTACAATCTCAGATAAAACATTTGCTAAGTGTCTCATGTGACAAGGCCCTTGGGTACCTCCAGGGATGGGTGGCAGTTTAGCAAGGGATTTGAGATCTAAGGTTTGGTTTTAGGCACCTGAAGAAGCACCAGTTCCTACTAAGAAAGATAAACCAATTTAAATATTTTTCCTTTGATGCAGACTAGAAAAAAAAGATTAACTGATTAAAGTGTAGGAACATTCCTTATTTGAACTTGCTACATAATTCATACCTAGTAAGCATAGGCAAAAGGTAGGGCAGACTGGTACCTTACAGATTGGTTCAGAAAGGCAACTTTTTTTATCAGCTGCCTAATAAGAATATTGATATGGTCCATAAAAGAAAATCAAAACTGCATGTGCTAAACAGTATGCACACTTTTTCAGAAACTACATTACACAGGTGTTTTTTTGTGCAGTCTTCTATTAATACACAAATTGAAACATTAATTTTGTAATACATGCATGTATTGACATGCGAATCAGGAGTTGCATTTTGCATGGCTACTGTGGTATTTGCCCCCAAAATGCATTTTTTAGGAAATTGTGCATTTTTGTTATGTATGCTTTCTATTCTCTTTTGATTTTATGCAATAAGTGCTTGATCCAGGGGCCATAAAATCAATTAATTGAATTCAGTAGGTTTTGGACAAGACAAGACTCCAAAGAACAAAATAAAAATGAATAACTTTGGTAAAATATTTAAAACATGTGCAAAAGTAGATCTTTCAGAGCACCAGTTGGGACTATAAAACTGATGATGCAAGGTGCTGAATACCTTCCATTTATAATCACATCTTCCTTTCAAGATGTGCTCAGCATGCTGCCAGAGTGGTGCAGCTTGTGACAAAATAGCCTATCTTCATAAAGTGATGCTTAATGACAATGTTTATATGCATGTCTGTAATTCATCATAGCATGAGCTGTCACTGATTAAAACCAGTAAGCTGGTTTTAAAACCTTGTGTACTCATTAAAGTGAATAGGATGGCAGGGTTCTCAGAAGCTTGACCTACTTCTGATTCAATTTGACCCAATTCACTATGATTGTTTCTTTTAGTACCATTTATAGATTATCTGCTGATTGGATTTTATCCAACAGGTCAACTATTGATTTTTGTGGAAGAGCACATTCCTGCAATCCTTTAAATTAGAAGAGAGGCATCTACTGCTTTATTTTGCTCATCCCCCAGCATCGCAGCAGGATTAATTATCTAAAACTATCTTTGATAGATGGATAGCTAGCATCGCCTGAAAATACCTCTGAAAGTAACAGCACAACCTTGTCTGACTGCCTGAGTATTCTGTTTCTCTATCTGAACTATTTACAAAGTTGTGGGAGACGGGCGGGGTTCCAAAGGACTGAAAAAGGGCTCACATAGTGCCCATCTTAAAAAAAAGGAATTATAGTCTGGTCTGCCTGACTTCAATACCCCGGAACTTAGTGGAGCAAATTAAAAAACAACCCAAAAAAGAGTTAATTTGTAAACACTGGAAGAGCAAAGGCTAGTCACAATCTGCAGGCATGGATTTTTTAAGGGCAAAATATTGCCAAATCAACTTGACCTCCTGTTTGAAAAACTAACTAGCTGGGCAGATGGAGGGATTGCAGTGGACTAAAAAGAACCTCCTGACTCTGTCTGCAGATGACTCAGAAACTGGGAAGGACTGCAAACACTTTGGCAGATAGGAATACAATTCAAAAGGATCTTGATAGATTAGAGTGCTGGTCTAGAGACAAGAGAATAATGTTCTACATGGACAAATGTAAGACATTACATTTAAAGACGAATAAATGAATGCACAAATACAGACTGAGAGATAACTGGCTAGGCTGCAGCGTTGCTGAGAAGGATTTGGGGTTTGGGTGCATCACAGATTCAACATGAGTCAGCAATGTAATGAAGTTGCAAACCCCCCCCCAAAAACCACAAATCAAATTTTGAGTTATATCAACAGGACGTGAGACTATCACTCTAGTTTGTGCTAGTTAAGCCGTATCTAGGCTAGGGACAGAAATGAACCAGTATAAGTAATCAGAAACCAGTTCAAATCTGTAACACAACAATTCAGTGCACATAAACCGCTTTAAAAATGCCCAAAACTGGTTTAAGATAAACCTGGATGGATGTAGTATCAGACTTAACTGATTTAGATTAAACAGTTTTTTGAACTGTCCCAGATACACTCCACATTTAAATTAACTCTCAGTCTCCCAGCATCCCAGGATACTTTTTACCTCTTCTGCAAACACTTTCCCCACCTCCCTTGCAAGACGGGTGAATTTGTCTTGGCCCAAGCTGTCTGCTCCAGCTGAGATGTATGCTTTTACACCCCCTGGCTTCTGGCCTGGGTCATTGCAGGCGTGTGGTTGCATTTCCAGAATCAAAAGTGAATGCCTGTTCACTTGCTTATAGGTTCAATCTACACAGCATAGATTAACCTGTGAAGATTAAATCAATTCAGCTTCAAGCTTTTTGACTGTGTGTACTCAGCCCTAGAATATTGTGTGAAGCTCTGGGGTCCACATTTTGAGTAGGATGTGGCGAAGCTTGGTTGGGTGTAGAGGCAAGTAACAAAAATGATAAAAGATGTTATAAGGAAAGTCATAAAAGGAAAGGTTGAAAGAATTATGTATGTGTAAATTTGAGAAAAGGAGATTAAGAGGGAACACGATAGCAATTTTCAATTACGTGGGTGTGTCTACACATGCACATTTAATGCGCTTTAGCTCAATTTAGGGTACATTAAGGGCACCTGTCTACATGTGTGTGCCCTTAATGTGCCTTAAAATTTGTGATTTTAGGTTATTTGAGCCTAAATTTGATACCTGTGTAAAGCAGGTATCAAACTTATGCACAAATAGCTAAGCTGCAATAGCAAACAAGTAGATGCGCTTATGTGCATGTGTGTCCATTGACTTGGGACTAACTTTAGTCCCAAGTCAGTCCATACACCCACATTAATGTGCCTTAGCGCATGTATATGTAGACACATGCCTTAATCATCTTAGTGCACATTAGGCTAATGCACATTAAGTTTAGGTGCACATAAAAACATGTGTAGACACGACCACTGAAAGGTTGCCATAAAGAAGAGGGACAAGAACCATTCTCACTTCCCTTAAAGCAGGGTATGAAGCAATGGGTTTAAATTGTGGCAAAACAGATTTAGACTAGATTTTTTTTTAAATGGGGAAAAAAATTCTTACTGTTAGTCGGGCACTGGGATAGATTGTCCAGGGGGCTGTGGAATATGTTTCATGGGAGAAAAGGGCTGGATAAACATATGATAAGGATAATTTAGGGATAGCATCCCTGCATTTATGCAGGGGGGTTGGACCAGATGATCCTTGAGGTCTCTTCTAGGGGTGTGCAAAGCGGGCCCTATTCAATTGGGATTCAGAATCAGGGCCCGAATCAGGGACAGTGATTCGATTTGTTGATTCGGATCTATATCCCTGATTTGATTCGGTGGAATCTGAAGATGTGATGCTGATTCGGAGATTCTGGGAAGGATGGAGCATCCCACAGGAGTGCGGGGGGGGGGGGGGGCCGCGTGCTGTTGGGGGGGAACCCCCCAGAATCTCCCACTTCTGGGTCCACCAGGGAGTGCGCTGGGGGCCCCCCCCACACCTCCCCGGCTAGGTGATCGGCCACAGAGGGATTCCAGGAGCCCCCCCCAGATGAAGGAGGCACCAGTCGCTCGCTCTCTGGCAGACCTGAAAGTGGACCAGAAATGCTTCTGGTCCACTTCCGGGTCTGCTGCCAAGCACACTGGGGAGCCCCCCGTGCTTCTGTGGGACACTCCATGTGTCTCAGCATCTCAGCACTCACGAGCTGCCTGTTACCTAGAAGTATGTAAAAAAAACATTTAAAGTTGTGTCTATGTCTGAATTGCTGAATCTTTCTGAATGTCTCCGAATCATAGATTCATAGATGTTAGGGTCGGAAGGGACCTCAATAGATCATCGAGTCCGACCCCCTGCATAGGCAGGAAAGAGGGCTGGGTTTAGCTGATCCCAGCTAGATGCCTACCCAACCTCCTCTTGAAGACCCCTAGGGTAGGGGAGAGCACTACCTCCCTTGGGAGCCCATTCTAGACCTTGGCCACTCGAACTGTGAAGAAGTTCTTCCTAATGTCTAGTCTAAATCTGCTGTCTGCTAGTTTATGGCCATTATTTCTTGTAACCCCCAGGGGCGCCTTGGTGAGTAAAGCCTCACCAATTCCCTTCTGTGTCCCCATGATGAACTTATAATCAATTCAGAGGGTTCTGATTTGATTTGGAGAGATTAAAGGGTCCTCTGATTCAATTTGGATTCGGAGATTCAGCCACCGAATTGGGCCAAATCAAATCAGAGACCAAAGCTTAGCATAGCCCTAGTCCCTTCTAAACCCTATATTCTATCATTTTATAACTTAGTAAATAATTTACATCTAGAAAGCACAGGCATACATTGCTACATAAGATTTTTGAAATGTAATCTATATGTTCCTTTGATCTTTCTCCATCTATACATAAAGACTGATAAAGGCAAAGGTTCTGAGAACAGGAGCCAACTGTAGTACAGAAAGAGGTACTGTCATGCCAATATTGCAAGAACTGTCTCTCTGCAATTTCTGGACTGTGTTTGTTATCCTCCTCCTTTGGAACTACCCTCACACATTTACCAGTCTCCAGAACTGCAGTTTTAAAGCCTCAGAGGAAAGGGTCTCCTACTACATGTTCATATAATCTAAGATTAACAGATTTAGTGGTGATGACCAAAGCATAGCTATATATTTGTCAGTTTTGCAAGGATTGTAATTGTTCCTTGGTCCTCTAATGGGAAAATGTGGGGAAGAGGTCTTTGTGCCCCTGCTGCTAGGATAATTTAGCTCCAAACTGGGTGTTAAGCTTAAACAGATGGTAGATTTATTAAGGTGGTATTTATGGGAACTGTATTCCTCTAAGATTTGTAGAAACATTTTAACTGCCTGGAATCATTGCTGAAAAAAGAATTAGTACCATTGGACTTGAAGAGTTAAATGAATTCTCTGGACTTGTTAATTCGTATGAGAATTCCTTCCCAGATGGATACTCAAGAACAGAACGTAGATGGAACTGGAGGGATAGACGAAGCTCATCTAAACTAAGTTTCTGTTTATTTTTCCATCTTTCTGTCTTTTTTATATTTTTCTTTGTTTGGTTGTTTTTTTCTTTCTTGTTTCTTGTTCATTTCTTTGTTCCTGTCTTAATCCCAAACTTAACTGGTAAGTGGTAAATGCTTTGATTGAAGGAAGATAAGATTAATTGAATTAAGGATGCACTGAAGTCCTGTGGTTCTATCTCCTTCACTGATCAGACACTCAGGATGAAATCCTAGCCTCATTGAACCTAATGGTAGGTATCACTCTTGTAACAAGAGTAGACAACAGAATGAAATGCAACAATGGCAAATGTAAGCTGCTAAACTCAGGGGGAAAGAAAACAAATGTACAAATAAAGAATGGGATATACCTGGCTAAACCAGCAGTCACCAACTTTTTTCTGGCAATGGGCTGGAATGTCCTAACTTGGTTCCAAGGTAGGCTGGGAACAGGACCCAGCCGCTGATGCTGCCTCTGCCACTACATCTACCCACCAGCCTGCTGCTCAGCTACTGAAGGTCCCCAGCACCAACTTGCTGCCAAAATCCCCTGGCTCCACAGGCTAGATCCAGTGCCCCCCCCAGCTAGATACAGCCCACAGGCCATAGACTGCCGATCCCCAGGTTAAGGGATAGCATTAGTGAAAAGGACCTGGGAGCTCTAATGGATCACACACTCAATATATTGACTCAGAAATGTGATCTAGTCATAACAAAAGCAAATGCAATTTTGGGCTGCCTTGACAGAAGCATTGTATATAAAGCATGGGAAGTGACAGTGTCAATCTACTCAGTGGGCATGTCTTCATGAGACTGTAGCTCATTGTTACCATGCAGTAGCATTGCCGGGCACTAACCATGATGTGCTGCTATTGTGCAGCAGTAACGAGCTGCTGATGAGCATCAGAAAAA
>NW_005841996.1:1861542-1883077 GCF_000455745.1 Alligator sinensis
CAGTAATGCTGGTTACTGTGCAGTCATTTAGTGCTTATGCAAGTAATAAATGACTGCACAGTAACAACTGTGCAGTCCACCACTCATGTAGATGTGGACAGTGCTGGTTAGGCCTCAGCTAAAGTCTTGCATGCAGTTCTGGGATCTTAAGATCCAATCCTCTGTAGAGGACTTAAGAAACTTAAGAAGACTCTAAGGTGAGCAAAAAGATGATAAAAGCAATAGAATGAAATTTTGACACAAGTAGGTTCAGCTTGGCAAAAAGGAAATTAAGGGGAACTTGACAGAACCTTTTGGCTTTTTGAAAAGGTGTCATAAGAAGGGGGAGAACAAATGTTCTCTTTTGCTGTGGAGGGCAAGACACAAAGCAGTGGGTTTAAACTGCAGCAAAACAGACAGATTAAATATTAGAAAAAGCTTCCTTACTGTCAGAACAACAGGATCATGGATCAAGCTGTCTGGCAAGTTGTGGAATTTCCTTCATTGAATGATTTCAAAAAGAACTTAGATAAGCACTTTCCAGGGAGGCTTAGCTATATCACATCTTAAATTTCTGCAGAGGATTGGACTTGATGACCTGTAAGATCCCTTCTGACCCTGTGATTCTAAGATTTTTTAATGCTTGGTTTGCAGTGGTACATTAACACCAGCGTTTGATCTGAATATGAATGGAATCAAGAGATAAAAACAATATGGCTTTACTCAGAACAAGCCTTATCAAATGATCCTGATGGTTTGTTCTGGTTAAAATTACAAATCCAACAGGGTGAAGAAAGGCAAGGTGTTGGAGTATAACTGGATATATATAAAGAGGTGGACACAGCCTGCCAGTATATTTTGCTCTGAAAAGTCATTTGAATTGGCTTTGGTACACACTATGTCACCAGGAACAAAAACTGTCTAAATGCATATAAGTCACAGGTAATGATAAAAAGAACTATGACAAGATGTGGAGTTGTATAAGATGAAAATCTACCCTGCCTTTGCCTGCCTTCAGACCAACACAGATAAGTACCTCTTTCTGTACAAAGATGTGGACTATCACTTTTAAGGCCACTAGCAGCCTATCAAATAATGATGTGATTGGATCTGATCCCCAATCCCAACAATCACGTCCTGGCATATCACACATACAGGCAACCCCCGCTGAGCACTCGTAATTGGTTCTGGAACCGAGCGCTAAGCAAAACAGCGTTAAGCAAAACCCATTTTCCCACAGGGTTTAATGTAAATAAATATAATTGGTTCATGCACTCCTGCCAGCCCTAGCCCTGCCACTCCCGGCAAGGCACTGTGCAGGCTCTGCCAGGGAAGGCATCGGCTCCTTCTGGCCTCGTTGTTCCACCATCGCGATGGCCCCTGCCAGCCCACACTCGCTGGCCACCAGGGCACCTGTGCACTGCCCCAGCCACCCTGCCTGCGGGGCCTGAGTTGGGGACCCACCCATCCAGGGTTTAACAGCAAGAAGGCAGGGATTAATGGTGAGCAGTGGGGCTCCAGTGGGTGAGGGCATGACCGGAGCAGAACAGGTCACGGGCTGCAGACCAGGGACGTGGAGGGGCTCTGAGGGCTTGGCTCCACTGTGGCCTGGGGCAGGGGACACTGCACACATGGCCTTGAGCACTGGCTTGCACTGGCACAGGCCCCACACTCCTGCCGGACCTGGCCTCAGGCCCCACACTCCTGCCACCGTGCTGGCCCTGGCCCTGGGCACTAGCCCGGGCCCTGCACTCACGACCCCCACCGTCCCTTCTCGCCGCCACCACCGCTCCTCCCTGCCCACCAGCCACTCCAGCACCACATGCCAGAGCAGACCCCAGGCTCCTGCCACCCCATCCTGGGCCCTACTGGCTTAGGCTCCATACTTATGCTGCCTGGCTCCCCACCCGCCCCTTCTCGCTGCTGCTTCTTCCTGCCTGCTCCAGCACCATGTGCCAGAGTGGACCCTGGCCCCGTTGGCTGCAACTCACTGCTTCGCTCAATGCCATCACCACTACTGCCACTGCCACCACTGCTTCCACCCCGAGCACTGAGCATTATAACAAAACCGTTGAGTGCTAAGTGAAGCCAGGTGGGTATTTTTAATGAGTGCTATAGTGAAATTGAAGTAAGTGAAACCGCATTAAGCAGAGGCTCCCTGTACATGGGAGGACGTGCAATTTTGGGGATCAGGGACTGATCCCCATTACAACTTTTTTAAAGGGGAACCATGCAACCTTACTCTTTAAAGCAGGAGCTGCAGGGCAAGGCAGCAAACAAGCTGGTGTCCCCTTAAAATGCTGTATGCAGAGGTTGCAAGGCTGTGAATGGAGGGCTCCCTTGCAACTCATGCAGCCAGCTACCCATTGCACCCCTACTGTTAGCATTGGGACATGGGCCAGCCCTACTCCATAACCAGGGTAAGAAATTCAACAGAGTTGAAGGAAACCAACTCAAATAAATAGGGATCTACCTAAGTCACAGTGAACAAAAGGGATTTTTGTGGGTTGGTTGCAGCACACACAGCCAATTTCATGGCCTTTTCACAGCAAGACTGTCCCTCACTGCTGAGTGGCTGAGAGGCCTCGGTGGCTCTGCCCCTTGCTGCTGATTGGTTGAGAGAGCTGTCTGCTATACCTCCCTCCCCACACTGGTTGGTGGAGAGGGGCAGCCCTCTCAGCCAATCAGCAGTGAGGAGTGTGGGGGTGGGAGGGGTGGCTGTCATCTTGGCTGCTCCCCTTCACATTGACTGTTCCCTCCCTCCCCCAGCAGGCTGTGAGGCCAGGCCATAGCAGCCCGGTGGATTGCTGGGTCCCACTGGAGAGCCAACATTTTATTTTTAGTACTTTTTTTTTTTATTTTGTGGATTTTGCAGACACAAATACACCTCCCTTGATAGTCTTAGGATGGGAAGATGGCTGAACAGAGCTCCTAACATCTGCTTTGAAAGGGGCAATGTGTGCTTTGGTTAGACACTAGCAAGTGCATATGGGGAGATAGGGGCTCTAGATAATTCTTTCAGTACTGTATATTTATGTGCTGCAGCCCTGCCAGGCATGCTAGCTGAATTTATCTGGCTCCTTCAAGGATTCATGGTGAGCTACATGGAGGAGCTTTCTCAGTCCTCTTCCTCATAACAACCAGGCAGGAGCAGTCAGAAGTTTGCTAAATGTAAGGGCCCTAGGCCAGATAAACTCAATCTGACAGATCATTTGAGATATTATTATTTCAGTTTGAAGCTAACCCCAAGAAGGTTCCAGCATACAATTCTACAAGGTATTTCAGGAAATATACAGCCTCCCATGGCTATTTTACTAAGCCTCTTTAATTAATTACATAGCCTGAAAACTTTGCCATTATCTTAGCAACAAGATCCCCTAATGAATTGTAGTAGATGTCCAACAGAATGATAGAATGGTAGAATCTGGAAAAAAGTAACGCTTAAAAGCAGATATTTGTATGCTGTGAAGCCACAAAACCCAAATGTACTGCCCTGTTTTGGCTAAATTAGACCGACTGAGTGGCTGGGATGAAGATATGGTCTATTCAGAGCTAACTGATTTTAATAAGATTTTCAAAAGTGTCTGAGACTGAGGAGCAAACCTGTCAATAACTCTGGAGTTACCTTGTTTTCTTTCTTATTTTTCTTTTCTTTTTTTAAAATACAAATTCAACTATTCCTAATTATATCCTATAAAACTTTATCATACATGTAGCTACTAAGGGAAGGAGTTCAGAAAAGCAACATTCTGGTAATGTGGTGATAGATATAGCCGATGGATCCAACAGAACACCAGCCAGGGTTCTGAAAGGATTTGAGGAATCATTAATTTTAGTACTAAAGCAGTGACCAATCAAACTGATTAAAGCCTTATTTCAAGAGGAATGAAAATACCATTTCATTCAATTGCACAGTAATGTGAACTATCACAAGACCAAAGAATTGTTATACTCACTAGCAGAGATGGATAATATGCTCAAATGGTGGCTTTTGTCAGTGGGCTATTATTATACGGGCTATATCTATGTATAGCTGTTATATTGGTGTGGCGGGACCCTGAGTCAGCCAAGGCTGTGAAGATGCAAACTCCCCATGAGGGGATGATACCCAATTAAAGGCCAGTCAAATTTCAGGGACAACCCCCCCCAACTTTAATAATTAAGGGAAAACACTACAAGGGAATTGGGGAACACAAAACATAAAATAAAGGTTTAAAACATCCTAACTCCTAATGCTTCACTCCCACACCTCACCGGGGCTTAATTCTCAGCCCACAGCTGGTTCCAGTGCAGGCAGAAATCATCACTCTCTGCAGGTAAACTCCCCCTCATCCCCTGGGCTAGGGATACAAGTTACACATAAACTGGTTTAAGTCTGTAACAGAATAGAAGCTCAGTGCACATAAACTAGTTTCAAAAAGGCTGAACTTGATTTAAGATAAACCTGGCAGAATGCAGTATCAGACTTAACTGATTTGGGTCAAACCAGTTTATGAAACATCTGTACCAGACTTCTTCCTGGTTCAAGTTAAATCAGAGTTCCCCAGCATGCTTTCCAGTCTGCTGTAGAGAGCAGGGCTGGTCCTGCTCCCAGGCTAGAAAAGTGAGGGCTGGCTGACAAGGGGGTGGGGAGGAGGCAAGGCCAGCTGGGGATGCAGCTCAGTCTACAGGGTAGGGACTACCCTGCCATGCAAACCCCAGCTAGGGTTTGGGGTTGGCGGCGGGGGGGTCAAACACCCCTTCCCCAGTTCAAATGTAGTACTGGCTGCAATTGTGGACTACAAATACCAGAGGCACCTGGAAGCAAGAAGAGGAAGTGATGAATAACCCTGCAGAGTCCTACTGTTGTGATTCTGGACTGCAAATCCCAGAGACCTTAGAAGCAGCAGGAAGAGGAAGTGCACACAGCCAGAGAGCAGTGCTATATCACCCCCAGCTTCTGGCCTGAGCCACTGCAGGCATGTGCTGCATTTCCTGAATCAAAGATAAATGTCTGTTCACTTCTATTTCAATTTAATCTGTGCATCTTAGACTAACCTGAAAAGACTGAATCAATTCAGCCTCAGGCTTTTTGATTGTTTGTACCTAGCCTAAAGGTCTAGGTGTCTCTGTTAGCCCTCAGCGGGTTGCCTTTGCCTTACTGCTCCAGCCTTTTCAGCCCTTGTCCCCATGTGGCAGACTTCCTGTTTCCATTCTGAGGCTTCACACCAGCAGGCTTCAGTAGACTTCTGCAGGCCATATGCTTACAGACACTCACATAGGCATAGGCATGCACAAGCACTCTCGAGCTCCCCTGCTTACATTCCCTTCCCCCCCCACCTCAGCTTCTAGAAAGAAGGAAAGGGGTCCTTCAGGCACCATCCAGAGGGCAGAGTACAATGAGCCAGGCCACACCTAGCCCCTCTACAATCCAGCCATTAAACCCTTTCCCCACCAGAACAAAACCTATCCAAAGAACCTACTTCAATACAGAACATCAAAACAAACAATACAACCATATAATTATCATGCATGGCCAGTCACTGCCATTACCAAACAATACCAATAGAACCAAAGCTACTTGACCCTTGCAAGACAACATGTGAATAAAATAGGCTTTTTTTGTAGCATCCCAAATTTACTGAAAAAATAGAATATCTTTGTCTTGCAGTTACAGTCCTCACTGGAGTTGGCAGTTTCTCTCAAATGCATTATGAGCTAATGCTTAATGATTTTCACTGTCCTTACTTAGACCGCCAGCTGTGCATATTGAACTTGGACAACAAGTGTTCAACATTCTATGCTGATCTACGCTTAGGTTGTCAAATATCTCATGTACCCATAACGTTAATTTCACTTTCACCATTTCTTGTGAATGGGAAGCTGTGTAATTTTAAAACTTCTGGTATGTTCTGTTATTTTCTATCAGCTCAGAAAAATTTGGTGCAATTAGGATTCATTGATATTCTTCTACAGTGGGTTCCAATTTACCAGTATATTTTGGTGGGTTTTCTTATCCCCTTCCTATCAGAATGAGAAAACAGAATAAGGCTGTGAGTGACTTCCTCCTAACAGTCGACCACATGCCAGCTGGTAATAAAATACAGTGTTAGCCTGCTGTCACATCACACTATCACAACCATGCTCCAAATGTCACATTAGCAAAGGCAGGTTAGAATCACTTTGTATTAGAACATTTTCTGCACTGACCTTTTGAAGGGCCAGAATGACAGGAAGGCTTAGTTCCCCCCCATTGCTCTATGCAGGAAGCCGCTACTTGTTTTTATAAAGGAAAAAGTGCATGCCAATTAGAATTATCAGCATTTGTGGATCTTCAGAACATAACTGCCTCTCCTGGATCCTGCAAGCCTTATTGTGCAAAAAGCCCCATGAAATGAAATTATGAGGACTCAAGGATTAAGTGGGTAATATAGCCAGTTCTCTTTGAGATTTGCCAGAACATGAACATGCCTTCTCTGTGCCCTGGAATCTGCTCACTCATAACAGTCTCCATTTTTCGCCATTAAGAAACTTTAGGCTAGAGTGTAGGATTTTGTTTCACCAGGCTTATATATGACCTTTTAAAATGACACTGCTATACTCTGTTGATTTACAGTTGCTTATTTTATTGATGCAAGGCACTGAAATGCCTTGCTGATAGATGGCAAGGAATGTTTCTAAGGGACAAATTATCTAGCCCTCCCTGTATGAGAAGTGCTCTGTGGCTGTACAGGTTATCTGCACCTCAAGGAAGAGATTGTTCCTCAGAGAAGTACAATCCCTTTTCTGCTCTTGGGCATAAGCACTTTTACCTGTTAATCATATAAGCTCTGATATAAGAATGTTGAGGAAAGATATTTAGCTTTTAAAACATTCAACAACTTAAGACAAGAAAAAGCATTCCCCCACTTCTTCCAACATGGCTAATTATAAAATGTTCATTTCCTACTAAATGTGTTGCATAATCAATCTCCTGTACCAGACTTTAGTGATGATGTTTCAAAAGACACTTTTTTAATGGGAACTCAAATATTATCTTAGTGAATGAGGTGCTGATGCAATGATTGTGAAGTTCGTTATGGTTTGAAATGGGACTTGCATTTCCTAACAACAAAACAAAAGCAAATTGTGACTTGGTGGAACAATGGGAGTGGTAAATCTTGAGCAACAGAGGGTGCTTACACAAGTTACATTTTTTTGCATGATCTGGCCCCTGAAATTGCTCTACAGCCATGACATAACATACATTCACAGCTGCTGAGTGCTTTTAAAATGGCCAAGCCTGTGAAAAATTAACCCTTAATAAATCAGCTATTAGCTGAAGGTGCTATAGAGTAGAGAGCCTTAGGGAGCTTCTGATCAGGTTCCCAGGAAGGTTAATTTTTTGCATGTGTGGGGCTGTCACAGAAAGAAGAGAGACTCCTTCCTGCGCAGCATGGGAGGGAGGGGGCAGCATGCAGCTGCTGGCTGGGCTTTGCTGTGGCCAGAGTCAGGGGCGGGGGGTAGAATGGAGTCCCCTTGCCTCATGGCTCCCCCACCTACTCTGGTGTGGGTACTGGGGGGGGAGTCAGGCTGGGACCATGAGGCGAAACTCCATCCTATCCTGTGTGCTGCCACTGTCAAGAGGCCTGGGGTCAGCAGGGCAGGGAGGGGAAGGAGGGAGCCCTGCACTGGAGCATCTTCATGCCCCAGCCAACTCTTGTGCAGCCTGTTGAGTTGGGCAGAAGCAACCCTGGGCTGGAAGACTGACACCCCAACCCCCCTGCCAGCCAAGGCTTCTCCAACCTGGCTCAACATGCTGCAGCCCTGGGCGCACATGTAGACGCAATACCCTGGAGCAATAAATTCCAGTACAATAAATGTACCTATGATCATCATTACATCTCTTTTCAAAGTTAATTACAACAAATAATATATTTTCCCGTAAAAGTATAATTGGAAAAAAATCCTACTCCTTTGCCATGAGTTATTTTATTCTCCTTAATAATCTTATTACTGACAGTTTCTTCTACCCCACAGATGGGTCAAATTGTGCCTCTTTCAGGTCCAAGAACAGGACACTGTCATGGGACAGCTCTGAGGAGAGGATATGGTTAGAAAGAAACTGTGCAATGAGACTATACAGAGCTTGAACTCTACTCTCCTCAAAAGCTCAGGTGGTATCTGGCTGCCCTGTAAAAATGGGGCAGTATTAGGTACCAAGTGGTCTGAGCTATCCCATAAAATAACTATCTGCAAATTATAGAGAATCTTGCATGATGGTAAGGAGAATTTTCATCCATTACCTTTAAAAAAAAAAAAAAAGGAGATTCCCAAAAGAGACAGAACAAAGTCCTTTTAGATGCTTGCTGTACATCATTCAGTTAGTAAGAAAATGATTTGCATTAACTATTTGGAAATGGATACCTATCACTCTTTTACAAAGAGGAACTTTTGCAAAATTCCTGTTAATTGTTTCCCATGGATTTTCTTATCGTTGCCATTAATATTTTGCTATTTACTTTGGTGCTTAAAAAAATCGCCTAGGAGATAATATGTTTTGGCACAAAATGACAATATCGATGCATTCATTTCTGTAACATTTTAGCACTTTGGGAAAGATAGGATGAACTTAAGTAAAATCCTGCAAAGACCATCAAGGGTGTATCTAGATGAGTGCATGTGGTATGTGGCACTGCAAACACGTGGCGCTGTATGTGGTTTTGTGGTATGTGGTACTGCACAGTCTGCATATGTTGCAAAGTCCGGAAATCCAGGGCTCGGAAAAAAAACCATGGAAAAAAAAAATCCCGAAGCAGTGCACGCTCAGGCAGCATGTGCTGCTAAAAACCAGAGCCAGGCCGCTCAGAGCGGAGTTGTGGCTGCTGGCCAGGCTCTGCCTGGCAGGATCGCCATGGCTGCAGCTCTGGGAGGCCCCCAGGACTCCAGGTAAAGCTGCTGGGGCCAGCACAGTGCTGGCCTCAGCTTCCCTTATGCCATGTGAGGCAACTTGCCCCGTTCTCCGGGGACAAGAAGTGGTGGTGCAAGATGCGCTGCTGCTGCTACTTGTCCCCAGGGAACCAATGTCCATGCACATCTGGATGCTCCCCAAGAGTCTTCTTTCCAAACAGTAAATTAGCAATGTCTTTAAAGTCTGCAATTGCTACACTAGGGATTTTTGCAAAGGCCAAGCAATGGCTCATAGTAACTTGCTGCTTCCACAAAAGTTCACACACCTGTAAACAGGTTTCCCTCTTTTCAGAAAGTGATATCAATCCTGAATATCAACCTGGAATCTAGAGCCATATGTTGGGCCTGTAGGTCTCCTAGGCCACATATGAATTTAGTCACTTCAGCCAGGTACAGGCATTACACTTTTACCAGTATAAGTGATCAGAAACTGGTCTATACTTGTAACAGAATAGAAATTCAGAACACAGACTAGTCTAAAAAATGCAGAACCCTGCTACCAAAGGGCAAATGGATGTTCTGTTTGCTATCTATCTAAACTACTCTGCTTACAAAAAAAACACATGACTTTGATCGATTCTGCCTCGGGCTTCATGAATGTTTGTACCTAGCCTCCAGGGTGGCTCCAAAATAACCAACACGGTAAATATAGAGACATCTCAAACCAGCATGATGAGCCATTGTATAGGAAATGCTAAGGACAGGATTGCATCTGAAATCTCACCACACTTTTTGACAGGGGTACCTGCCTCAGGTCTACAGGGAAGTTTCTCTATCTGCTTGGGATCCACAACCCTGGTACCTTTACCTTAGATAGAGAAAGATCTAAGGCCTTTCTCTGAAGAACTGAGCAGGAGAAAGTTTAAAACACCACTAGAAGAGAAACAAATAAAGGTCCCCTTTTGAGAGATGTGGCGTAGTGATTAAATCATTCTGCCTAGAAGTGGAAAATTCAGGTTTGATTATCTTCTTCTGACTGTGGGGCTGCAACCCTTCCTTTCTAACTTCGCAGGAGAGTGCTATAACCACCAGGCTAGAAACCATGTTCAGGCTGGGGCAACAGGGCTCAACCTACATCCTGTGGGCCAGGTCCAGCTTGTGGAGCCTTGTCATCTGGTTTGTGGAGCTTCCCACAGGTCCATAAATTTGGCAGCAGGAAAGCAATGGCAATTAACGCTACCACTGATTCCCTGCTGTCACATTTCCAAGCCCTGCATGCCAGCTGACATAGCCCCATCTGCTGGGTCAGGCTGGCATATGGCATAGGGGGTGGGGTAATGTGCTGATCCAGTACATATGGGGCTGAGGTCAGGATGACAGGCCTGATCCAGCGTGTACAAGACCAGAGCCCAATCCAGTGCATGGGGCTATGACCATGTACCAGATTAGTCTGCAAGCCAGATGCAGCACTCAGTTGGCACACAGGCACAATCTGGTGCATTGGATCTGGCCCACAAAGTATTCTCCCTGGGTTGAGGGTATACTCCATGCCTCCAGTTCAAGCATTTCTAGTGTTGAGAAAATAATTCAAGATTTATTGGTGGGAATGGTTAACAGGAGTAAAAGTGCCTGAGGAGTAAGACTAGCCTCGTGGCTAAGGAACTCACCTGGGAGGGGTGATACCTGGCTTCCAGGCCCTGCTCTGTGGACTGTGCATATAGCCTGGATTAAACAAACATTACATAAAATAGAAAAGCTGGAAGGGAGTGGAAGCTAGGACTGCTCCCTACCTCAGGCTTTAAGTAGTTGGCATCAGATAGCACTCTTGCTCTCTCATGAGAAATGAGTATTTATTAAAATAATTTGATAAAAATGGTATAACTGAAGGGTTTGGGGAGAATTCTCAGAACTAGAATGTTGAAGTCAATGAATATGACTTCTTTAAGAAGAAAGAAATAGACAAAAGGAGAGGGGAGCAGTACGCCAGAATGATTTTGTCCCCTGTGTAAAGTTACTGGTACTCCTGAAATTCAGACTTCCAACATATTTCTGCATTATTGTTCAAAATGATAAATCATAAGATGGAATATTAATGGATGGGGGCTTCTTTTAGACCAGCAAATCAAGCTCGAGATCAGCATGTATAACTATGTAAACATAGATTTGTAACATGCATTACTCTAGGGATTTTGCTTGAGGGTGAGGAACATGCTGAAGGTTTCTTGCTGCCATTACTAATGAACTTGGAGTTTCTAAAAGTGTAGATAATACTTTTTATGTTAGAAAATTACTATAACCTACTCTGGGTAAAGTGTTTAGACCTTTATTCTAAGCTAAATTGATCCCTAAACTAAAAATTAGTGGTTGCCTATGTGCAACTGATCACAACCTAATTAAGTTTGTTATATGCAAATGAAACAGAGTTGACAAGTTTTATTTATATAAACTGCACTAGGCACACAACAACTATATGGAGAAAACATTAAAGTTGTAAAGTCAAGGACTTAAAAAGTTTGGAAATGCCAAGAAATAAATTTCTCTTCTCAACCATGCTCCAGCCTGCCTGTATGTACATTATGATACAGTCTAATGACATGATTATATTTTCCAGAGGACATCTGCCCTTTTCAGTGTTTAGCTAATGAGCAGCTGCTTGTTATTTTTCCTCATTGTTCACTGAATGACCCACACCTTATTTACTGCACACTATTCAAACTACTCAGAAGAGAGAATTGCAAATTTCCTTATAACCTTATGTATAGTGTTAAAGCATCTAAGGTGTTCCAACGGTCACAGTGGCCTCCAGACTGACTTGACTTGCTAGTATTCGGATACAGGTACTTCATATATATTAATCAATCTTCACAAAAACCCTGTGAGCTGAGATTACTGTATTGTCCTTATATATCTCATATTACAGATAGGGAACACAGGCTGGGAGAAATTAGCATGAAAATTATCCACTGATCATAGATACTTGATTAGAGACACCTAAATTTTTTTTTTAGGGCATTTACTGGCATCTTAAATAACATTAAGTATAGATTTATAGAAAAAACAAGGCTGGAAGGGACCTCAAGAGGTTATCTAGTCTATCCCTCTGCTCAAGGCAGGATTACTCCTCTTTAAACTATCTCATCCAAGTGTTAGTCTATCCAGCTCTTAAAGAATCCCAAGGATGTAGATTATACACCCTCTCCAGTAATTTATTCCAAACCTAAGAAACCCACACAGTTCAAAATGTCTTTCTACTCCCCAACCATTAATTCTTGTTTTGTCTGCAGTGGCTACATAGAGCTGTCTATCATCATCATCTTCATAATTGCCTTTCCAGCATTTGAAGAGTTCTCCAGAGTAAATAATCCCTGCTATTCTAACCTTCCCCTGTGAGCCATGTTTCCTAGACTTCTAATAATTTTTGTTGCTCCCTTCTTGACTCTTTTTAATTTGTCTACATCTTTCTAGAGTTGTGGTACCCAAAAATCAACACAATACTCCAGGCTTCAGCAGTGCAGAATAGAGCACAAGAAACACTTGTTTTGACCTGCAAACAACACTCTTGTTAATATAACCCCATATGCTGTTGGCCTTTTTTTGGGTCAAAACAGCACATTTTTTAGTTCTATTCATCTTATGAGTGGGTGGGTCTTACTTCTCAGCAGCATGCCTGTTTCCATGCAGGTTGGACTGTAGACATATCCTATAAATTCACAGAACTGGTCCCACTGACTTTAGTCGCAGATGAATGGACTCAGCACTTCAGCAATGAGACACCAGGGTTTCAATATGGGTAGCCTAAAACTGCGTACCCAAGCCAGGGATCCTGTTTTTCTCTGTTGAAAAAAAAAATCAGAGAAAAGGGGGTCGGACTCAATGACCTACTGAGGTCTCTTCCGACGATAACATCTATGAATCTAAGGGTGCTGGAGGAATTGGCAAGTGTCATAGCAGAGCCACTGGCATGGCTGTTTGAGTACTCATGGTGCTCAGGTCAGGTCCCGGAGGACTGGAAAAGGGCCAATGTGGTCCCTATTTTCAAGAAGGGGAGAAAGGAGGATCCAGGTAATTATAGGCCGGTTAGTCTTGCCTCTATCCTTGGGAAAACCTTTGAAAACATTATCAAGGATCACATTTCTGGGAGCCCAGCAGGAAAAATAATGCTGAAGGGCACCAGCATGGATTCATAGCAAGTAGATCCTGTCTGACTAACCTTGTTTCTTTCTATAACCAGGTTACAAAATGCTTAGATGCAGAAGTCAAGGTAGATGTCATCTACTTGGATTTACTTTGATACGATATCTCATCTTATTCTTATAAACACACTGAGCAGCTGTGACACAATTACACGGTCAGGTGGGTGGGAAATTGGCTTCAGAGTCGCACCCAAAGAGTGGTGGTGGATCCCTTTGCCCAACCAGTCTCAGTCTTCCCTTCTTCCCCATCCCAGCAAGACCCAGGCAGGAGACTGTTTAACAATTTTGCAAGAATTGGTTAGATTAACAACATCAACAGTACATTAACAACAACAAGATCAACACTTATTTACTACTATTCATTAAATAAAAAAGATTGGAAATAAAAAAGTTTCTGGCTCAGTGCTTCCTTCAGGGCTTCGAGCCAGTTCACTGAGCCATTCACCCTCAAACTTTTTCTTTTATTCCTGACCCCATGTATTTCTTACTTCGGTCTATCTATGTACCAGCTTTAAGAAGAAGGCTGGTGGGAGGCCTAGTTATTACCAACTCTGTAGACTAGTAGTTAAAGCATTGTTCTAGGAAGATGGAAAAATAAGTTGAAAGTCCCACTGGATAAGGGGGGTCTAGAACCTGGTCCCCCACTTCATGGATGACTGCCTCTTCCTCCTCTGGTGTCCACCACCTGCTAGTCATGGATTTTTTGCCTGTCTACAATTTTGCAACTTACTTCTGCCCTAAGCATCTCCAGTTTTGGTAAATTCTCATTCTATTTTAGCGAAAGGACCAAGTGGATTCAGAGAAATGTTATGGAATTCACTGGATCAGCAGCAATTTAGAAAGAACCAGTGTTTTGCTTCTATACTACACTACATGAAGCTTAAATTCCAGAATTCTGATCTACATCCAGTTGCCAGTAAGATGACTCCTTCCCCTTTTCAGTTGGATAAACTCAGGGGTGGTTGTCTGGGGCTTTGACTGATGAAGGTTATCAATTCTTGTCTGTAAGATGCATACTGGAAACTCTTTTTTTGACAGTTGCTTTACCCTCAGAACAGCCACCAAGATTTCAGATGCTATTAGTTGACTATAGGACCAAGTTGAGGTGCAAGTGTTCAAGTAGCTTTGCCATTTCTTCTCAGAAATCACAGATACTCAGCTGTACTTTCTCTTCA
Organism: Alligator sinensis; assembly: GCF_000455745.1. Taxonomy (NCBI): domain Eukaryota; kingdom Metazoa; phylum Chordata; order Crocodylia; family Alligatoridae; genus Alligator; species Alligator sinensis. Next base: position 1,875,758 of record NW_005841996.1, read on the forward strand.
AAGACCATTGGCTGTGGAGGCTCAGAGAGTGCTGCTCTTTCCTGTGGGAAATATTGTTGATGGATTTCAATAACATACTGATAACATTCAGCTTTATGTCTCCTTTCCAATATACCTCAGCAGAATTGGCTTCTTGCTTTCCTGGTGCCTGGAGAAGGGCAAAGTGGCATAGGTTCTGCCTAGATAAGACAAAAATGATGCTGTCTGATAGAAAGGAATACATTACTGATGAATATCTGTTCCTGTACCCTGTTGTGACAGAGTGATCTTCGGCCTCACCATTTTTCTGTTATCCTCACTACTCCTTAATATCTGCAAACAACAGAAGTTGCCAGGACTTCCTTCTTTCATTTCTGACTGTAGCCATTCATGTCAGTTGGACTTGACCAAAGGAATGCCTCCCTGCCAACCATTTGACTGAATTACAGTAATGCTGGGTTAGCTTGGACCCTCTTCAAATGCCACTTGGCTAATTAAACCAATGCAACAGGTTGCTCTATAAACTTTCCTATACTAATGCAGTAGGAACACAAAAGGACATTATACACATGCTTTGTGTTCTCTACTGCACCCAAGTCATTTCTGTGGCCATTATAGTTCTTTTCCACCACATATCAAGCACCAAGTGGGTTGAGTGACACCCGACTCCGAGACTACCTCCTCCTACTTTGACCTTCTGACAAAATTTAGATTGAAAGAAACTTGTAGGCGTCCAACTGGCTATAAAAGAAGTAAAAACAAGACATGACTCCAGAATGCGTTTATGAAAATAACTGTGACTTTAAATTAAAAATTAAACCCACTAGCTGAAGTTCATGTTCATAACTAAGCCTTTCCTTTCCTCTGGGTGACATGATTAGTTATTTATTGAGTGGTCAAACTATTTGTAGATAAAAGCATTGAAAAAAAAATGATTCCAGAAAAGATTTGTCCTTAAAATTTCTTAACCTGGACATTTTTCCTACTCCCATAGTTGTCAAGCAGGTTGTAACAATCCTTTACTAGGGAAAACTCTTGTCTACCCCAATGCTGCTGTTTCATCCAGCAAAGGAAGTGGCCTTTGAGCCTGAAAGGGCTGTTTTCCCTTGGTGGGACAGTCCTCCTTCTTATTGCCTTCTCCATCCCCTTTGTGACGTGCTACCTTTTTATTTATTATATGGGTTGCCACATTCTGTTCAACATTACAGGGATAAGAAAACTTCAATACCTGAAGTTTTTCAATACCAATACTAGTTTTCTGCCTTGGCCCACCAGTAGTCAACATATTCCAGCAGAGAACTACGGTTCCGTATCCCTTGCATTTACACATAATGGAGTGGTATAAGTGTCCTTACCATCCTGCCAAGTCTTATCATACACAAACTTTACCCCGAGGGATTGTGTATTTTCTCCAAGGTTATTAATCCAAATATAAACCAAAATACAAGCCCTGTGGGATTTGGTTACAAACATGCCCACAATTGATCATCCCTATTAAGAATTACATTTCAAGATCTGTAAATTAGCCAGCTGTTAATCTATGAAATATGTGATATATTGATTTATTTTGTATTGTGTTAACCTTTAAATGAAATATTGTATATCACTAGTTAAATTTCTTACAGAAGTCTATGTTTATTACAACAAAACAGTTACTGCCTCAAACAAACTTTTTATCACACTTCAAAATATATTTGTTTGACAAGGCCTTTATTCCACAAATCAATGGTGATTCACATTATATTTTAAAGCTAATTTTACTGATTGAGTGGCCTAAGATCCATTTAATTACTTTGCCCAGTATTGATATCAGGTTAAAAGGTCTGTAATTAGCTAGGGCAGCTTGCTTACCCATTATTTTTCTTTTTTGTTTTTTTTAACTACTGGCATCAAATTAGCATCCTTCCAGGTCCCTGGCTTTTCCTGAGTAGACCAAGATTTATTAAAAATGAGGATATGTGCATCAAGACCATTTTGGCCATCTTCAAGAACTCTCTGATCCTAGAAGTTACTTTAGTCACTACAATAGTTACTGTAGAATAAAAAAAAAATGATGAAAATGCACCCAGCTAATTTGCTAATAATTTGGGGGTCATTCATACCAACCCAGGCAGCATTCCTTTGCTTAAAATTATACATTTTTTTCCTTATTTTGATTCTACATATATTAATATACACTGCCTCTTGCACTCTGTTTCCCAGCTTGTTAAAAAGATAAGCTCTTAAGAACTGAATTTAAAAATGCTACAAAAAATCATGTATATTTTATATATTCACATATTATATTTAATAACAAATATTAAAATATAAATATAATCTTTGGTTTAATTTAGTCTTTTTCTAAAGTACAGAACAGAGTAGATTTCTACATGAGGCATACAGGGTGCATCAACACATGCCCCTGACTCTGCATTTGGTGACTGTGCAGTACACACCAGGATTGCAAAGTCCCTGTGGCAAATGGTCATTTTTAGACACTACGTCAATGTAATGACAAGGTACGGCAATGTAGCATCAGTGTCATGGTTTGTGCCCACCAACGCTATGTTGCTGTAGCTCGTCACTATGATGATGTAGCATCTCATGTAGATGCACTCAGAGTAACAAAAAGGAAGGTGGCTTTCTGATTCAGGTGTATAGGAAATATTTGGTTAATAACTAATCAGTCACAGGGTACAGACTTCAATTAATTGTGATACAATTATGTATACATGTATACAATTGTGATACAATTGTGGAGCTGTAAAGAATTGCAAAGTGCACACCACTCTCTTTTGTTCTGACTGACCAAAGAGCATTTCAATTTGGGATCTTATATATTAACTCATGAATGATAAATTTGCTTGAAAAATAAAATGGCTTTAAAACTCTGAAACTTAAAGTAGCATTAGCATGAAGCAGTTCCATTAAACAACAAATTAAACTGAAGAGAAATCCAGATGTTTCTTTTAATTCTGAAGAAGTACTTTTCCCTCTCCTTGACTCCATACCACAAAGAGAGAAGCATTCACACATGTATAAGAACTGCCATTTATTGGGTCAGACCATAGGTCCATCTTGCCCAGTATCCTGTGTCACACCAGCAACGTCTACACATGCAAGACAAGGTTCTTTAGGTAGATGTGATATCTTCTATGAACCTTGGCTGCCTATGTCCTTAGACAAACACGGCTACAACCAACACCCCTCTACATGAGCAAATAATGCGAAGCAATAAACTCCACCGTTTATTGCTCTGGAGTTTATTGCTCCCATGCCGAGACAACAGCATGTTGCACCAGGTTGGAGTAGCCCCAGCTGGTAGGGGGACCCGGAGGTCAGCCTGCAAATCTGGGGCTTTCCCTCAAGTCAACATGCTACAAAGAGGCTGGCTGGGGCACAAAGGTGCTTCAGTGTGGGGCTAGCTGGAAGGCAGCCCCCCACACTGAAGCCCCCTTATGCCCAGACACCCAGGTCAGTGTCTACAGGTGTGCTACTGTGGAGTAAAAAACTCTGCGGCAGGATAGTGCTTATATTTACAAATACCATCTTGCTGCAGAGTTAACTAGTTTACTCCAACCTAATAGGGGCGCACATGTAGATGCACGATGTTTACTGTAGAGCTAATTAGTAAACTCTGTAGTAAACGTCTCATATGGATGTGCCCACAGTGTCAGAGAGTAGATGATAAAAGGGAGAGTGAACTGGGTATGACCTGGGTTCCCCCCACCACTGTTCCTTTCTCCCTTGCAGCCTCTAGCATTTAGGGTCTAAGAAGTTCTAACTGAGAGGCTGTATTCCTAACTTCCATGCTCAATAGCTGCTGACACCCCTTTCCTCCAACAATGTATCCAATCCTGTTTTGAATCTGGCTGACCTGCCAGCTTCCGCATCTGGTGGCAATGAGTTCCACACTTTAATTACACGCTGTATGAAAAAGAACTTCCCTTCTACCAGTTTTAAATTTGCTACCTATTAGTTTCATTTTATGATGCTCGTTCTTATACTGAGAGAGCCAGTAAATAATAAATCCCTGTTTACTTTCTCTTTGTGATTTACTATTTTGTTAACACTTATCATGTCCCCCCATCAAGCATCTCCTTTCTAAACTGAATAGGCCTGCCCTCTTTAGTCTCTCCTCGTATGGAAGCCCCTCCATCTTTGTTGCCCTTCTTTAAATGTTCTCTAGTTTTTCCATATCCTTTCTGAGGTGTGGGGACCAGAACAGGGCACAGCATTCAAGGTGTGGATGCACCATGGATTTATAAAGGGATGTAATGATACTTCCCATTTTGTTTACATTCCATTCTTAACAATCCCTAACATTTTGTTTTCCTTCTTGATGGCCACTGAGCTGATGTTTTTAGCAAACTGTCTACAATGACTCCCAGATCTCTTTCCTGTGTAGTAACAGCTAATGTAGAGCCCATCATAGTGTAGCTATAGTTTGGGTTATTTTTGCCCAGGTGCATCACTTTACACTTCTTCTTTTGTATGGTGTCACATAGCAACTTCTAAATCTATGAGCCACTGTCTGGTATTATTGCTCAGTGCGTAGATTCCATCAACCCCATCTAGGCATTTGTAAAGATTGCAGCTTTTGATTAAGTGCTGTGCCGTTTGTTGGACACTGCATTTACAAAGGGGGCTGTCCAAGATATCATCTTATGAAGTGTTTTGAAGTATCTGTATCCAGATCTCAGTCTTTTCAGCTTGACCCACGCTTCTCTGTAAAGGCCATGCCCAGTTGGGGGATTCATTTGGTGTTGGTATAAAATGCTGTAGGGAGAGGTCTGACCTTTCCCAGCAGTTGGCCCACTCCACTGCTCCCCATAGGTTTGGTTCAGCATCCCCAATGTCTTCCAGGAGCTTATGGGCTTCGTGTACAAACAGTTTATGACTTTTAAACCTCTTAAGCTTCCATCTGTTTGGGTCTTCAGTTAACAGTTGGTGAAGCAGATGATTTTCACCATCTCTTGCCTCTATTGCCAATAATGATGTTAGGGTCTGTCTTCTTGTATCAATTGGTCTAATGCCCGAGAGTACAGGGAGTACATCTGTGATTTTTACAACTTTACACTTATCTACACTGAATTGCATCTGCCATTAGGTTGCCCACTCAGTCATGCCAGACCCTTTTGTAGTTCCTTACAGCCTACCTTGGTCTTTACCACTTGGAATAAATTTGTTATTGGCAAATTTGTCCATCTCACTACTCACCACCTTTTCCAAATCATTTATGAATATGTTAAACAGCATTGGTCTCCACACAGATCCCTGGGAGACCCAGCTGTTTACTTTTTTCCATCTTGAAAATTGATCATTTATACTCACTCTTTGCGCCCATCTTTGAGCCCATTTCTAATCCACAAGTGGACATTCCTTGTAATCCTGTGACTTCCTCATTTAGTTAAGAGCCTCTGTCAGAGGGCCTTGTCAAATTTTTTTTTGGCAGTCCAAATATACTTATGTCAGTTGGATTGTCCTGATCCACCTGCTTATTGACACTCTCAAGGAACTCCAGTAGGTTGGTTAGGCATGACTTCCCTTTGGCAAGCCATGTTGATTCCTCCTCAGCAAGTCATATTCATTCATTTACTGAACTATTTATCTGTATTATTGTTTCTACTAGTTTTCCAGGTACAGAAGTTAGTCTCACTGGCCTGTAGTTCCCTGCACCCCCTCCAGAGCCTTTTTAAAATATGGGAATCACATTGGAAACCCTCCAGTACTCAGATACTAAGGCTGTTTTTAGTGAAAGGCTGCATGCTACAGTTAACAGTTCAACAATTTCACATCTAAGCTCCTTCAGGATCCTGGGATGAATGCCATCAGGTCCTGGTGACTTGCTACTGTTTATCTGTTTCTTCTAAAACTTTATCTATTGAAACCTCAATTTGGGTGAGCTCCACTGACTTGTCCCTAGAGAGGAGTGGATCTGATGACAGAAATTTCCCTAACATCTTCCACAGTGAAGACAGATACAAAGAATGCATTTAGTTTCTCAGCAATGGTCTTGTCTTCCTTTAGCAGACCTTTTACACCCTGATCCTCCAAAGGCCCAACTGACTCCTCGGCAAATCTTTGGTTTCTAATGTATTGAAATAAATTTTTATCGGTATCTTTTGTGTCTCTAGCAAGCTTCTCCTCAAATTCTCTCTTGTCTTTGTCGCAGGGCACCTCGGTGCCTGCTCCTAAAGAGGGGAAAACTGCTGGGGAAAAGCCCTAGCAGCGATAATGAGTACAGCTGTGGGTTGCCAGGGCGACTAATAAGAGTCAGCTGCCTGTAGGGGGCAGGGCCTGGCTCCTATAAAGCCAAGGCCAGGCTGGCAGTTCCCTGCCAGCAGCCAGAGGGGCAGGAGTTCTGGGAATTAGGATGGGGAGAGAAGCCTGACAGTAGGTACCGCTCGATCAGAGTTGAGCTATGTTAAGTTATAGCCAGGTGGCTTTGAGCTGAGTTATAGCCAGGAGGCTCTAGTTTATGTTTGTGTTCAGGCTTTGTTACTACACCGGAGGTTTGGGTGAGGCTGTAGGGGTTGCAGGAGGCCTCATAGGGACCCCATAGGGGTGGGGTGCCCCAGTGCCAGTGAGGGCACAGTCTAGCGCCAAGAGGGCGCATCATCTTCGCAGGTACCCCAGTGGTATGGGGACCTCAGCGTCAGTGAGGGTGCAGCGCCAGTGCAGGCGCAGCTCATAGTGAGGAGCGCAACCAGTGGGTTGCGGGTGCAACTGGGGGGTTGCGGACGGGGAACACAGACCCCAGGTGGTGTGCGGGGTACGCAGGCCCCAGCCCCAGAGCGGGGCAGCACTGAGAGGCCCAAGGTGGGCACGGTGAGCCCCAAAGGGGGGAGCACCATATTGGTCTATTGAGGAGCCCAAGGTGGGCACGGTGAGCCCCGAAGAGGGGAGCGCCATAGTAGGAAGCCCAGGACGGGTGCAGCACACGCCAGCAAGGGCATCACTTGCGGGGTGCATAGACCCCAGCCCCAGGGAGGGGCGATATTGAGGAGCCCGAGCGGGGCGATATTTAAGAAGCCCAGAACGGGCATGGCGAACCCGGTAATAGGCCTGCACCATAGGGAAACCCAGGACGGGGGCAGGGTGCCGCGGTGGACCCCGACAAAAGGGGTTAGTGGCACAGCGCCCAGGAGAAGGGCAAGGTGCTGTGGTTGTCCCCCGAAAAGGGGATAGCAGCGCGGTGAGCCCGTACCAGAGAGGGTATTAGGGCGGTGAGCCTAGAGGACCAGTGGACTGAAAGGACGTCCCCGAGGGGACTGCCCTATTGTAGAGAAGGCCCAAGAGCGGGCGTGTATTTTGACCAGACAACGTCTTTCCCATCAGCGAGGCTTGGGGTGTGTTATT